>NW_025535152.1:67500-117461 GCF_020615455.1 Coregonus clupeaformis | reverse complement strand
GGAAATTGGAACGAAATGGCGCCACACCAAACTGGAAGTCTTCCCGACTAGCTTGGAAAGACAGTACCGTGCAGTACCGAAGAGCCCTCACTGCTGCTCGATCATCCTACTTTTCCCAACTTAATCGAGGAAAATAAGAACAATCCAAAATTTCTTTTTGATACTGTTGCAAAGCTAACTAAAAAGCAGCATTCCCCAAGAGAGGATGGCTTTCACTTCAGCAGTAATAAATTCATGAACTTCTTTGAGGAAAAGATCATGACCATTAGAAAGCAAATTACGGACTCCTCTTTGAATCTGCGTATTCCTCCAGGGCTTAGCTGTCCTGGATCTGCACAGACTCTGCGAGGGCCTGGGATCGGGAGAGACACTTAAGTGTTTTAGTACTATATCTCTTGACACAATGATGAAAATAATCATGGCCTCTAAACCTTCAAGCTGCATACTGGATCCTATTCCTACTAAACTGCTGAAGGAGCTGCTTCCTGTGCTTGGCCCTCCTATGTTGAACATAATAAACAGCTCTCTATCCACCGGATGTGTACCAAACTCACTAAAAGTGGCAGTGATAAAGCCTCTCTTGAAAAAGCCAAACCTTGACCCGGAAAATATAAAAACTATCGGCCTATATCGAATCTTCCATTCCTCTCAAAAATTTTAGAAAAGCTGTTGCGCAGCAACTCACTGCCTTTCTGAAGACAAACAATGTATACGAAATGCTTCAGTCTGGTTTTAGACCCCATCATAGCACTGAGACTGCACTTGTGAAGGTGGTAAATGACCTTTAATGGCGTCAGACCGAGGCTCTGCATCTGTCCTCGTGCTACTAGACCTTAGTGCTGCCTTTGACACCATCGATCACCGCATTCTTTTGGAGAGACTGGAAACCCAAATTGGTCTACACGGACAAGTTCTGGCCTGGTTTAGATCTTACCTGTCGGAAAGATATCAGTTTGTCTCTGTGAATCTTCTGTCCTCCGACAAATCAACTGTACATTTCGGGTGTTCCTCAAGGTTCCGTTTTAGGACCACTATTGTTTTCACTATATATTTTACCTCTTGGGGATGTTATTCGAAAACATAATGTTAACTTTCACTGCTATGCGGATGACACACAGCTGTACATTTCAATGAAACATGGTGAAGCCCCAAAATTGCCCTCGCTAGAAGCCTGTGTTTCAGACATAAGGAAGTGGATGGCTGAAAACTTTCTACTTTTAAACTCGGACAAAACAGAGATGCTTGTTCTAGGTCCCAAGAAACAAAGAGATCTTCTGTTAAATCTGACAATTCATCTTGATGGTTGTAAAGTCGTCTCAAATAAAACTGTGAAGGACCTCGGCGTTACTCTTGACCCTGATCTCTCTTTTGACGAACATATCAAGACTGTTTCAAGGACAGCTTTTTTTCCATCTACGTAACATTGCAAAAATCAGAAATTTTCTGTCCAAAAATGATGCAGAAAAATTAATCCATGCATTTGTTACTTCTAGGTTAGACTACTGCAATGCTCTACTTTCCGGCTACCCGGATAAAGCACTAAATAAACTTCAGTTAGTGCTAAATACGGCTGCTAGAATCCTGACTAGAACCAAGAAATTTGATCATATTACTCCAGTGCTAGCTTCCCTACACTGGCTTCCTGTTAAGGCAAGGGCTGATTTCAAGGTTTTACTGTTAACCTATAAAAGCGTTACATGGGCTTGCTCCTACCTATCTTTCCGAGTTGGTCCTGCCGTACATACCAATACGTACGCTACGGTCACAAGACGCAGGCCTCCTAATTGTCCCTAGAATTTCTAAGCAAACAGCGGGAGGCAGGGGCTTTCTCCTATAGATCTCCATTTTTATGGAACAGTCTGCCTACCCATGTGAGAGACGCAGACTCGGTCTCAACCTTTAAGTCTTTACTGAAGACTTATCTCTTCAGTAGGTCATATGATTGAGTGTAGTCTGGCCCAGGAGTGTGAAGGTGAACGGAAAGGCTCTGGAGCAACGAACAGCCCTTGCTGTCTCTGCCAGGCCGGTTCCCTCTCTCCACTGGGGTTCTCTGCCTCTAACCCTGTTACAGGGGCTGAGTCACTGGCTTGCTGGTGCTCTTTCATGCCGTCCCTAGGAGGGGTGCGTCACTTGAGTGGGTTGAGTTACTGACGTGATCTTCCTGTCTGGGTTGGCGCCCCCTTGGTTTGTGCTGTGGTGGAGACCTCTGTGGGCTATACTCGGCCTTGTCTCAGGATTGTAAGTTGGTGGTTGAGGATATCCCTCTAGTGGTGCGGGGGCTGTGCTTTGGCAGAGTGGGTGGGGTATATATCCTTCCTGTTTGGCCCTGTCCGGGGTTTCTTCGGATGGGGCCACAGTGTCTCCCGGGACCGCTCCTGTCTCAGCCTCCAGTATTTATGCTGCAGTAGTTTATGTGTCGGGGGCTGGGGGTTAGTTGGTTATACCTGGAGTACTTCTCCTGTCTTATCCAGTGTCCTGTGTGAATTTAAGTATGCTCTCTCTAATTCTCTCGTTTCTCTTCTCTCTGAGAACCTGAGCCCTAGGACCATACGTCAGGACTACCGGGCATGCTGACACCTTGCTGTCCCCAGTCCGCCTGGCCTTGCTGCTATTCCAGTTTCAACTGTTCTGCCTGCGGTTACGAAACCCCTACCTGTCCCAGACCTGCTGTTTTCAACTCTTAATGATCGGCTATGAAAAGCCAACTGAGAGACCTGAGCCCTAGGACCATACGTCGGGACTACCGGCCGTGGTGACTCCTTGCTGTCCCCAGTCCGCCTGGCCTTGCTGCTATTCCAGTTTCAACTGTTCTGCCTGCGGTTATGGAACCCCCTACCTGTCCCAGACCTGCTGTTTTCAACTCTTAATGATCGGCTATGAAAAGCCAACTGAGATTTATTCCTGATTATTATTTGACCATGCTTGTCACTTATGAACATTTTTGAACATCTTGGTATGGTTCTGTTATAATCTCCACCCGGCACAGCCAGAAGAGGACTGGCCACCCCTCATAGCCTGGTTCCTCTCTAGGTTTCTTCCTAGGTTTTGGCCTTTCTAGGGAGTTTTTCCTAGCCACCGTGCTTCTACACCTGCATTACTAGCTGTTTGGGGTTTTAGGCTGGGTTTCTGTACAGCACTTCGAGATATTAGCTGATGTACGAAGGGCTATATAAAATAAAATTGATTGATTGATTGACTTCACACTCAGCATGTTCTCACTGTGGCCTGCCAGGCGCGGCAACACCTAACCCAGGCCTAACACTGTGGCCTGCCAGGCGCGGCAACACCTAACCCAGGCCTAACACTGTGGCCTGCCAAGGGCGGCCTAGTGACAGATGTAGAGTCTCTCCCACATTGTAGAATGACACACTCTCTTGTTCTTTCTCTCTCTCTCACACACACACACACACACGCAGCCTACATTGTGTTCCACTGACCTACATTGCCCACTCAGACCTCACGCTTCAGGTTCCATTAGTGTGTAGCCTATGTGTTCTCTCCCAGTAGTTAGCACTAGGCTAGCCTGCTGATGCTAATCTGCTGACTAAGGTACAGTAATGTTTCTTTTAAGATGTTCTGACTGGGGTAATGTTAATAATAATCATCATTATGTTTGTCCTAATGCTGCTGTTATGTTTCTGTTAGATGGTACAGCTGATGAAGGTTAGCCTAGCGTCCTGCTGGCCTCATCTGACACTGTTGAACAGTAGCCTACACTAGAATGGTCTGGCTCAAACAACTGGGGAATGTCTGGGGAAGCCTTATCCTAGAATCTACATGCGCTAGCCAAGTCCTCCGACTATCAATAACTGTCTGTGACAACAATAGTCTCAACAACAGTAGTCAGCCGAAGACTTAGCCAAGGAAGCTAGGTAGTGGGGGATGCGATGCTGTCTAAAATTGGTTGGCACGGAATGTGAATGCAAGGTGCAACATTCTCCAATCTCCATGCAAACATAGGGCCTATCAAAATAGGCAACCAGATTTTATTCACATAAAGATTTTAAAAAAACATGGTGAAAGGTGCAACACTCCATATAGGTCTAAACACTCTACATTTGATGATGTGAATTTGAATTTGGATGAGGATCAAAAACGTAGTGGTGTTTCAGTCAACCATAACACCATCAGACAAGTCTCCCCTCTTCCCCTCCCCCCTGGACCCTGACTCACCCCAGAGAGAGAGCCCAGGGAGGGAGACGGGGAGGGAGGGAAGAGGTCCACATCACTTCCACCCCTCTGCTTCTTGTATAGCGGTGACTTCACCAGCAGGCCTCAATTAGCCCAAATGTGGCTCTGCTGTTCTGCTGTGGCTAAATATAGTATATAGTGCCTCTGACTGAAAGTCCAACCCTTCTAATAATGATGCTAAAGGCTAAAGTTGATTACAGTTCTAATCAGTGGAGAGGGAGGGGGAGGGGGGGAGAAAGTTGCCAATAGATGCAGATGTGCATGCCGTCACAAACACACTCCCCAATAAACGTTAGTATAGAGACTGATGTAGGACCCTAGAAAATCAGCGTTACGGAAAACCTGGACGGAATCACGGAATCCAGACATTAAAACGGAATTCAACAATGTATTGAACTTAGTAGAACATGCATTAATTGGGCCAAGTTAAAGGTGCAATATGCAGAAATCGCTCTGCCATTTCCTGGTTGCTAAAATTCAAATAGTTCGCCTAATTTCAGTTTGTGACAAAACAGGCAAGTATAGTGTAGAGAATCATTGTACCAAATGCTGTGAAATATATTTTCAATAATAGCTGGTGTAAAACCCGAAAGTAAAAGATGCAAAAAAGAAACTTAAGCACGGGAAGCGTAGAAAAAGTGCCCACAAAACAGATCTGCTGCTTCTTAGACTGGCTTTCAATGACAGATCTACAGTGGGGAGAACAAGTATTTGATACACTGCCGATTTTGCAGGTTTTCCAGCTTACAAAGCATGTAGAGGTCTGTCATTTTTATCATAGGTACACTTCAACTGTGAGAAACGGAATCTAAAACAAAAATCCAGAAAATCACATTGAATGATTTTTAAGTAATTCATTTGCATTTTATTGCATGACATAAGTATTTGATACATCAGAAAAGCAGAACTTAATATTTGGTACAGAAACCTTTGTTTGCAATTACAGAGATCATATGTTTCCTGTAGGTCTTGACCAGGTTTGCACACACTGCAGCAGGGATTTTGGCCCACTCCTCCATACAGACCTTCTCCAGATCCTTCAGGTTTAGGGGCTGTCGCTGGACAATATGGACTTTCAGCTCCCTCCAAAGATTTTCTTTTGGGTTCAGGTCTGGAGACTGGCTAGGCCACTCCAGGACCTTGAGATGCTTCTTACGGAGCCACTCCTTAGTTGCCCTGGCTGTGTGTTTCGGGTCATTGTCATGCTGGAAGACCCAGCCACGACCCATCTTCAATGCTCTTACTGAGGGAAGGAGGTTGTTGGCCAAGATCTCGCGATACATGGCCCCATCCATCCTCCCTCAATACGGTGCAGTCGTCCTGTCCCCTTTGCAGAAAAGCATCCCCAAAGAATGATGTTTCCACCTCCATGCTTCACGGTTGGGATGGTGTTCTTGGGGTTGTACTCATCCTTCTTCTTCCTCCAAACACGGCGAGTGGAGTTTAGACCAAAAAGCTCTATTTTTGTCTCATCAGACCACATGACCTTCTCCCCATTCCTCCTCTGGATCATCCAGATGGTCATTGGCAAACTTCAGACGGGCCTGGACATGCGCTGGCTTGAGCAGGGGGACCTTGCGTGCGCTGCAGGATTTTAATCCATGACGGCGTAGTGTGTTACTAATGGTTTTCTTTGAGACTGTGGTCCCAGCTCTCTTCAGGTCATTGACCAGGTCCTGCCGTGTAGTTCTGGGCTGATCCCTCACCTTCCTCATGATCATTGATGCCCCACGAGGTGAGATCTTGCATGGAGCCCCCAGACCGAGTGTGATTGACCGTCATCTTGAACATCTTCCATTTTCTAATAATTGCGCCAACAGTTGTTGCCTTCTCACCAAGCTGCTTGCCTATTGTCCTGTAGCCCATCCCAGCCTTGTGCAGGTCTACAATTTTATCCCTGATGTCCTTACACAGCTCTCTGGTCTTGGCCATTGTGGAGAGGTTGGAGTCTGTTTGATTGAGTGTGTGGACAGGTGTCTTTTATACAGGTAACGAGTTCAAACAGGTGCAGTTAATACAGGTAATGAGTGGAGAACAGGAGGGCTTCTTAAAGAAAAACGAACAGGTCTGTGAGAGCCGGAATTCTTACTGGTTGGTAGGTGATCAAATACTTATGTCATGCAATAAATTGCAAATTAATTACTTAAAAATCATACAATGTGATTTTCTGGATTTTTGTTTTAGATTCCGTCTCTCACAGTTGAAGTGTACCTATAATAAAAATTACAGACCTCTACATGCTTTGTAAGTAGGAAAACCTGCAAAATTGGCAGTGTATCAAATACTTGTTCTCCCCACTGTATAACTCACATTTCTATGTGAATTTGGTCAGGTCGCCCAAAATGTTACGTATTGCAGCATGAGCAAAATGCATCAGTGATTCGTATTTTCCCGCAACTTTCTGAAAGTGCTCAGGAATGCCTGTGTGTGTGTTGTGTGGCGCAGGTATGTCTTGTCTACACGCTGTGTAGCCCTTAGCGATAATGCTAACACGATAATGCTAATGATAACCATCTGCTGGTAGATGGAAAGGCTTTCCCAAAAACTTTTTTAGTAGCCTATGCCTACCTGGCAGAATATCATGATTATTTGCATCAATCCAGTGGCCATTTGTTTAGCAACAATCACGAGTGCTACAGAAACACCGCTAGCCTAACGGTCTCTGGCTGGCGCTCAGTTCAATTAAAGGGAACTACACCCAAAGTTCAAAATGTATAACATTTTTCATATACCTTAAAAGCGGTCTCCTGATGTGGTTTAAACATTGTTGTGGACTTAGAACATCCAATTTGGTTGTTTTTCTATACAAAGTTGGATTTTTGAGAGCAAAAACCTGAACGGAAACTTGGAAAAACAAAAGCGGAGAAAAGGGAATTTGGGAAAATACTAAACGGAATCAATCAAAAAATTTAATAGATTTTATACAGATAAAATCCTACAGATGGGTGTGTCCTGGCTGTATGGGCACTGCAGGCCTGCTCAGACGACATGGGCTGGACTGACTCAGGGGCAGGACTATGTTATCATGTAGTCAGATATAGGACTAGGACATGTTATCATGTAGTCAGATATAGGACTAGGACATGTTATCATGTAGTCAGATATAGGACTAGGACATGTTATCATGTAGTCAGATATAGGACTAGGATATGTTATCATGTAGTCAGATATAGGACTAGGACATGTTATCATGTAGTCAGATATAGGACTAGGACATGTTATCATGTAGTCAGATATAGGACTAGGACATGTTATCATGTAGTCAGATATAGGACTAGGACATGTTATCCTGTAGTCAGATATAGGACTAGGACATGTTATCCTGTAGTCAGATATAGGACTAGGACATGTTATCATGTAGTCAGATATAGGACTAGGACATGTTATCCTGTAGTCAGATATATAACTAGGACATGTTATCATGTAGTCAGATATAGGACTAGGACATGTTATTATGGAGTCAGATATAGGACTAGGACATGTTATCATGTAGTCAGATATAGGACTAGGACATGTTATCCTGTAGTCAGATATAGGACTAGGACATGTTATCCTGTAGTCAGATATAGGACTAGGACATGTTATCCTGTAGTCAGATATAGGACTAGGACATGTTATCCTGTAGTCAGATATAGGACTAGGACATGTTATCCTGTAGTCAGATATAGGACTAGGACATGTTATCCTGTAGTCAGATATAGGACTAGGACATGTTATCCTGTAGTCAGATATAGGACTAGGACATGTTATCCTGTAGTCAGATATAGGACTAGGACATGTTATTATGGAGTCAGATATAGAACTAGGACATGTTATCATGTAGTCAGATATAGGACTAGGACATGTTATCCTGTAGTCAGATATAGGACTAGGACATGTTATCCTGTAGTCAGATATAGGACTAGGACATGTTATCCTGTAGTCAGATATAGGACTAGGACATGTTATCCTGTAGTCAGATATAGAACTAGGACATGTTATCATGTAGTCAGATATAGGACTAGGACATGTTATCCTGTAGTCAGATATAGGACTAGGACATGTTATCATGTAGTCAGATATAGGACTAGGACATGTTATCCTGTAGTCAGATATAGGACTAGGACATGTTATTATGGAGTCAGATATAGGACTAGGACATGTTATCCTGTAGTCAGATATAGGACTAGGACATGTTATCATGTAGTCAGATATAGGACTAGGACATGTTATTATGGAGTCAGATATAGGACTAGGCCATGTTATCCTATGGGTACAGCCAGAGGTGTGACTGTGCGTATGTATGGGAGGACAGATTGAGAGGCGTTTGTTCTGATTTAAGGAGCCTGACTGAGTCCATCTGTCCGTCTGTGTGGATGTCCTCTCCTCCATCATACCACTTCCTGCTGCTGTTGCTCCAGAGCAGGGTGTTACTAGTTACTGAGCCTTCCCTGGAACAGAACAGACAGACAGAGAGGGAGAGAGAGCAGGGTAACCTTCTTTCCTCCTGACTAAATAAGGACCCACACACCTGTGTGTGTTAGGGCTGACCTTCTGGCCTAGTGGCAAAGTGCCCACTGCTTCTGGGCCTGGCCCCTCTCCCCCAGTGTATTGTGGGTCAGTGTTGATGAGCAAGGGCAGACTGCACTTGGAGTTAGTTTCATCTGATCCTTCTGCCTGTCATTGGCTCTCTCTGATAGCTGAAAGCACAGAGACATTCCACATTATGTCCTCTGCCATGTTTTTGTGTTGACACATTTATTTCTGTCCCGTAAAGACTTCCCCACTGTTGTAAGCTTGTGGTGGTTGTTTGTTGAAATCCCTGCTGTTGTCTGACTCTGTCTGTCAGCCTGAGGACCTCAGTCAGGGTTGTGGTACTGATGAGTCTTAGGAATAGGAGCTAGTCACGTGAGATATTGATGTTTTGCTGAAGTAGAGCGTAGAGAGCCAGAGAGACTGACCTAGTTTCTGAGTGTGTGTTTCTGAGTGTGTCTGTGTGTGTTTGTGTGCCCACTTGCACCAAGGTGACCAAGGATGTGTGCCAACCCCCCCCCCACACACACACACACACACACACACACACGCACACACACATCCTGGTTACCCCCTGTAGTTTCCATGGAAACATATAGCCCCTGCTGCCAACCACCTCTGCCTACCTACCGGAACAGAGCCATCACCTCGACCTATCACAATCCTGAGCCAGGCAGCATATGTACAAAATAACCAATCAGATCGCAGTGCTGAGCCAAACAGCCTGCGCTACCTACAAAAGCCACATGGTTGTGAATAATTCAGGAAAAGGGAAAACACAAGTGGTTACTTATTTAGACACACACCTCTATCTCTCTCACACACATATACACACACACTGGTATGTGGATACTTATTTAGTCAGGAGGAAAGTAGGTTACCCTGCTCTCGCTCTCTCTCTCTCTGTCTGAGGCAGGTATTTAGAGAGGAAGGGAGGGAGGGAGGGAGGGAGAGGAGAGAGGAGAGAGGAGGAGGGGAGGAGAGATGCAGGGAAGGAGAGAGGAGGGGAGAGATGCAGGGAAGGAGAGAGAGCGAGAGAGAGAGACTGGTGTTTTGCGGCTACTATTTAATGAAGCTGCCAGTTGAGGACCTGTGAGGCGTCTGTTTCTCAAACTAGACACTCTAATGTATTTGTCCTCTTGCTCAGTTGTGCACCGGGGCCTCCCACTCCTCTTTGTATTCTGGTTAGAGCCAGTTTGCGCTGTTCTGTGAAGGGAGTAGTACACAGCGTTGTACGAGATCTTCAGTATCTTGGAAAGTTCTCGCATGGAATACCCTTCATTTCTCAGAACAAGAATAGACTGACGAGTTTCAGAAGAAAGTTCTTTGTTTCTGGTCATTTTGAGCCTGTATTCAAACCCACAATTGCTGATGCTCCAGATACTCAACTAGACTCAAGAAGGCCAGTTTTATTGCTTCTTTAATCAGCATAACAGTTTTCAGCTGTGCTAACATAATTGCAAAAGGGTTTTCTAATGATCAAATAGCCTTTTAAAATGATAAACTTGGATTAGCAAACACAACGTGCCATTGGTACACAGGACTGATGGTTGCTGATAATGGGCCTCTGTACGCCTATGTAGATATTCCATTAATAAGCAGCCGTTTCCAGCTACAATAGCCATTTACAACATTAACAATGTCTAAACTGTATTTCTGATCAATTTGATGTTATTTTAATGGACAACATTTTTTTTTTTCGAAAACAAGGACATTTCTAAGTGACCCCAAACGTTTGAACGGTAGTGTGTGTATATATATATATATATATATATGTTTCTTACACATAGATTCAAATATTGATATAATAGCATCCAATAATAATATCCCATCACCTTTATGTGTGTATACATTTTAAGTTTCTCTTCAAACATGGATGAAGTAGGATCATCTAGTAGGCTAATATTTGCAACATTTGTTGTAAGCCAGGCAGCGTCTGCATTGTTTAGCCTAGCCATGGAAGCTGAGCTACGCCACTGTGTGAGACAGGACCCAGCCCAATCTCCAGTTCCAGCTCAGCTCTGAGGATGGTGGTGTCAGTCTCTCCAGTCTACCCTCAGGGGGGGTCTTTGATGTTGGCAGACACAGCTTTAGGGCGTCGCCCTGATCCGTCTCACTTCAGCCCCTCGTGGGCGGAAAGGGGGATTTGGGACTGTGAAGACGGAGGGAGGAAATTAGATGGAGAGAGGAGGTGGGGCAGAGGGGAGAGTTGAGGACAAGGGGAGCGTTGAGGACGGGGGAGAGAGAGGAGGTGGGGGAGAGTTGAGGACAGGAGAGAGGAGGTGGGGGAGAGTTGAGGATGTGGGAATGGTAGAGGGGAGAGGAGGCGTGGTGGCAGAGGAGATTGAGTTTAGGCGTGAAGAGAGGATGGGGAAGAGGGCAAATCTGGTGGCGTCTTGCATTGCTGCTCAGATGTGTGATAGGGGTGAGTCTGCTCAGGGAGGAGAGGGGACGAGGGGTAGTGTTTGTGTGTCACTGGTCTCCCCCATTGTTGCTTGGCGGCAGAAGGAGAAGTATTATAGTGGTAGTGCAGCTCACAGGAAGCTGCCCTCTCACGCGCTCTCTCACTCCAACAGTGCCACTTCCTGTTGCACAGGGCCGAGACAGGGCTGAGACGGGGCCTAGAGAGGTTCAGAAAGAAAGAGAGGGAAGGGGGAGAACGAGTGAAATAGAAAAAAAGTATTGGGGAGGCGCTTTAGGATCGGTCTGACATAGTTCCCTGTCTTTCTTTTATCCTTCTACTGGCCTTGTCATTCTCTCTTCTCTCTCTCTCTCTCACACTCACTCACTCACTCACTCACTCACTCACTAGGCAGGCCCAGAAAGTACTCCAGGAGTGAGACTATGTTAGTGGAAATTGATCGACAGATAACATAATCACTTTACTTAGTTACTGAGAGCTCCTTAAAACCTCTGACGTTCATCCTCTCCTATTTCTCCCCCTCGCTCCTTCAATCCCTCTCTGTCTCTCTCTCTCTGGTTCCTGCTTTGTTTCCGTTTGCTCTAGTACTGTGTCCTCCAATGGGCTTCTCCATTGTGTGTGTGCTTGCGTCCTGTTCATGTGTGCACAACTTTTACGTAACCACGGAAGAGAGAGCAATTAAAAAATGGTGGCCTGGCGTGGAAGGAGCAAAGGAAATAAACGTTTTCTTTCTTTTGACTCCACCGACAACGGTCAGATTTTTAAAAAGCAGTTTGATTTGGAACCCGATGAGAGAGGACTCTCCTTTTATTTTACAGACAAATAGTTTGTTTATATAGACATAATGCCATAACTGTCTGACTCAGGGTTCATATGCAACACAATATGGTCGGATAGATTTTTCATTTTCTGTGACCAAAATAATTCAACTTTTACAGGCCATGCAGCTCTGTGCCCCAGTGGGGGGAATATTTGGCCTAAAGCCGGGTATTTTGGGCCCAGGCAGATTTAATGTTGAAAGTATTTTTCTAACGACCCTGCATTGCATGACTGCAGTTATGAGAGCTGACATCCAAAGATAAATTAAATTGGAACTGAACTAGTCACCCAATACATCTTTCTCAGAATTCTGCATTGGAGTTGTAGGCCCAAATGGCACCCTATTCCCATAGGGCTCTGGTCAAAAATAGTGCACTATATAGGATGTCATTTAGGACGTAGACTATATGTGGTTAGATGGGGGAGATTGTAAAGTGCCAGGAACCTCCTCCAGCACCACCCCCCTCTCGCCTTGTGATCCAGCCCAGTGGAGAGCTCCCTTGGCAGGCTGTGAAAACAGGCCTGTGTGCCCTCTGTTCCACAGAGCTCCATGGCAACTGCAACTCATCAGAGGGTAGCTCCCTGGTCCCACACTGCTGCAGTACAACCCCCTCCTCACCCTGTCCTACCCTGAGCTTATGGACTGGACTACCGCCTGGCCCGCCTCGACACACACACATCACTGGCTTGGGGCCACTGGACAGACAGCAGCATGATCATAATGAACAGCCAGACAAAAGTCCTCGTTTGCTCCGTGTCTTTCAGACAGGGGTGAACAGAACACACACACACACTGCATCTAGTCTCCCTCGGTACCTGATTTACTCACATCTATTGCTCACAATTGTTTCCAGCACACAGGCTCAATTCTGATTGACTGAGAGCGTGCTGCTTGCACCAGTAACCATGTTGACTGAATACTAAGTCCTAACTCTAAACCTGCAGGTGACATGAAGGTGCTAACATGGAATGGTCCATTTCTAGCACACTGTGTTTCCTCATGCATAGTGCAATGTGGCGTGGGTGGATGTGTGAGTGTGTGTGTGTGCATGAAAATGTATGTATGTGTTTTTGTGTCTGAGCATCTGTGTGTTTGTGTGTGAGTGTATATGATCGTGTGTGTAAGAGCGCAAACTTTGTGTGTGTTGTGATGTTTGCTGTCTGACCCCTGACCCTTCTGTTCCTCCGCAGAACAGAATCAGTGTAGTGTACTGATGAAAATGTAATCCACTTGAGACCAGAATAGATATAATGTTATTACTGTATGCCTGAGAGAGCAGAGCACTGCACGGTTCTCCTCTCCAGCAAGAAGACCTGAGATAAACACACACTGTAGTCTTCAAGGACAGAGACAAGACCTGGTAAAGACATTATCCACCTCTCTCTCTCCCTCTTTTTCTCTCTTTCTTTCTCTCCGTCGCTTTCTCTCGCTCTCTCTCGCTCGCGCTCTCTCTCTCTCTCTCTCTCTGTCTCTCTGTCTCTCTGTCTCTCTGTCTCTCTGTCTCTCTGTCTCTCTGTCTCTCTGTCTCTCTGTCTCTCTGTCTCTCTGTCTCTCTGTCTCTCTCTCTCTCTCTCTCTCTCTCTCTCTCTCTCTCTCTCTCTCTCTCAAGCTGCTTTATTGGCAGGAAAAACATTGTGTCAATATTGCCAAAGCAACAATGTATACAATATACATTGTAATAAAATAATAAAGAATAACAAATAATAATATAAAATGGTAGTAAATAATAAAATAAAAAATAACAACAATAAAATGGTAACAGTAAATAGTGGAAATATAATCAATATAAAAGGCTAAACATGGAAAATGAAACTATAACTAACTGTCATCCTCACCATTACATCAGTACTACAACTACCATCATCATTACTACTACTACCACCACTACCATCATTAAACTGCTATCATTACCATCACCCCTACTACCCGTACCACTACTATTTAGAACAATAATCACAATAATAATAATAATAATAACAATCATAATAATAGTAATAACAATAATAATAGTAGTAAGTTACTGCTTACTATGCAGATCTCTCTCTCTCTCTCTCACCATCTCTCTCGCCATCTCTCTCGCCATCTCTCTCGCCATCTCTCTCTCTCTCGCCATCTCTCTCTCTCTCTCTCTCTCCATCTCTCTCATCTCTCTCTTCGCCATCTCTCTCTCTCTCATTTCTTTTCTCTCTCTCTCTCTCTCTCTCTCTCTCTCTCTCTCTCTCTCCTCTCTCTCTCTCTCTCTCTCTCTCTCTCTCTCTCTCTCTCTCTCTCTCTCTCTCTCTCTCTCTCTCTCTCTCTCTCTCTCTCTCTCTCTCCCCCCCTCCCTTTCTCTTTCTCTCTCTCTCATTTTGGAGAGGGTACAGAGATTACTAATTGTTTCTAATCTTGGTAAAGACACCATGGCTTTAGTTTTTGTAGTTTTCATCAATTTAAATCTGATCAAAAAACCTATTTATGCTCATGTTCATTCAATATTAGGGATATCAACACACTATCCCCATGTGTTTCAATGCAAACCAGGCTTAATAGGAGCATACTGGGGCTTATTGGAACAACAGTCATTTATGGTGAAGAACACAGAATAGCAAAGTCTACTCATAAAATATTTGGAAACCAATGGTTTTGAGTACAAATATACACAATCGACTACAATACTATGCAAAGTTAGTATTGATCATATTGAACAACATTGCTTTATTGCCATTTACGTTCTGTACAGAGGCAGTGCTTTTTATTCTACTGTACCCTTTAAGCCCACCTGAGATAAATGTACAATTTACTGAAATGTAATCTGTATAACAATGCAAGTTTCATTTAACAGTAGAATTAAACAAAATGCATTTAAAAATGTAAGTTGTGAATGCCTGAAATCTATTATCATGTTGTAGTTCATCCAGTTATGTTGCGACTGTGTGGCTGTGACATGCAGGCAGGACTGTTAGCATAAAAAACCCATTTCAATTGGCAAGAAAAACATGAATGCCCATGAAATATGCTATCATGTGCATATCAGTAAATTAATCTCTTAAAGTAACCCATAAAGTATGATCACTTATCTGAGACGGTACAAAAAATATGGGAAAAATGTGTTTTTCTGAGGGTCGCCTCAATACAAGTCCAGCAGACACACAACTCACAGCATGAAACTACCAGGACCAGCAGACACACTGCTCACAGCATGAAACTACCAGGACCAGCAGACACACTGCTCACAGCATGAAACTACCAGGACCAGCAGACACACTGCTCACAGCATGAAACTACCAGGACCAGCAGACACACAGCTCACAGCATGAAACTACCAGGACCACAGACACACAGCTCACAGCATGAAACTACCAGGACCAGCAGACACACCGCTCACAGCATGAAACTACCAGGACCAGCAGACACACCGCTCACAGCATGAAACTACCAGGACCAGCAGACACACTGCTCACAGCATGAAACTACCAGGACCAGCAGACACACTGCTCACAGCATGAAACTACCAGGACCAGCAGACACACCGCTCACAGCATGAAACTACCAGGACCAGCAGACACACCGCTCACAGCATGAAACTACCAGGACCAGCAGACACCCCGCTCACAGCATGAAACTACCAGGACCAGCAGACACACTGCTCACAGCATGAAACTACCAGGACCAGCAGACACACTGCTCACAGCATGAAACTACCAGGACCAGCAGACACACAGCTCACAGCATGAAACTACCAGGACCAGCAGACACACCGCTCACAGCATGAAACTACCAGGACCAGCAGACACACCGCTCACAGCATGAAACTACCAGGACCAGCAGACACACCGCTCACAGCATGAAACTACCAGGACCAGCAGACACACTGCTCACAGCATGAAACTACCAGGACCAGCAGACACACTGCTCACAGCATGAAACTACCCAGAACTACTAGGACCAGCAGACACACTGCTCACAGCATGAAACTACCCAGAACTACTAGGACCAGCAGACACACCGCTCACAGCATGAAACTACCAGGACCAGCACACACATTTCGCTCACAGCATGAAACTACCAGGACCAGCAGACACACTGCTCACAGCATGAAACTTCCCATAACTACCAGGACCAGCAGACACACTGCTCACAGCATGAAACTTCCCATAACTACCAGGACCAGCAGACACACTGCTCACAGCATGAAACTACCAGGACCAGCAGACACACCGCTCACAGCATGAAGCCAAACCACAAATCATAAATGGCGAAACGCAAAACATACAATAGTCCCATCCCCACCCTCACCCCTGATTTGGAGGACCTCAAACATTTCTACTGTACATTTGTGTATATATGTAACTATTCCAACACTCATCAATTCCACCCTTCAGACAGCCACAGATCAACCCATCTTTCCCAGTAAAGCATCATTCTACAATGTTTTCTTGCAAATCATCCCTCCAGTCTCACTAGGGACTTGAACCTCCCCATCTGCAACATTTCTGCCCAAATTGCCCCCAAAATAAACATTTTACCCAAGAGCACAATATTTCCTATTGACTGACTTCAAATCCCCAACAATACAGTTTGCAGGTCCAACTGCAACCTGATATTATGGCATAACAACCATTCCTGGACCTGACTCCAAAAACAAGCCCCCGATGGACAGTACCAAAAGAGATGCTCTATTGATTCTGTTTCCGCATGACAAAGTCTAGGTACGCTTACCCTAACGCTTGAGGTGGGGCGTTGCTATTCAGATACAAAAGGGCTTGGTAGGTGGACTTAAAACTTCAACTTGGCTGGAGCCATGGCTGGACCACAAGGCCCACACCCAACCACTCCACCACCCACACCCATTCCCACTACAACACCCACACCCACACCCAACCACTCCAACACCCACACCCACTACAACACCAGATGACCACGACAGTAGTCACTGTAGCTGTTGAGTTTGTAGGCCACAGCTAGGGTAGCGTGTTCTTTTTATAAAGAGGGAAAAAGAGAGGGAGGCTGAAGTTTCACACGATCCCCCAAAACCCGGCTACCGCACGCCCACGTTGCTTTATCTCAGTTTGAGAAGAGGGGGAGGGGGAGGGATGTAGAGGGAGAGGGGGGGATGTAGAGGGAGAGGGGGGGGGGATGTAGAGGGAGAGGGGGGGGGGATGGAGGGAGGGAGGGGGAGGGATGGAGAGAGGGAGGGAGGGAGATTGGATCTTATAGTTGAGAACTACAGTGAAGTAGCATCCTCTGTTCCCAGCATCCTCTCTGTTACCAGCATCCTCTCTGTTACCAGCATCCTCTCTGTTACCAGCATCCTCTCTGTTCCCAGCATCCTCTCTGTTACCAGCATCCTCTCTGTTACCAGCATCATCTCTGTTACCAGCATCCTCTCTGTTCCCAGCATCCTCTCTGTTACCAGCATCCTCTCTGTTACCAGCATCCTCTCTGTTACCAGCATCCTCTCTGTTACTAGGCCGCTCCTTCAAGTGCAGCCTCAGCAGCAGTGCATGTCATGGAAAAATGGCCGCTAATTATTAGACCATTTGCTTCAATGTCTTTTATTTTGATTAATGTCACTAGTAATTACATCTTGAGAAGCTTCCATCAACACCCTCTTAAGCTTAGTTCCTAATTAGGGTGTGTGTGTGGCGTTTCTAGCGAGTGTGTAGTGTCTATGTATGAGTGTGCACGCTTGCAGAAACTACTTTTTATCCCTTGAGCTAATGTGCTGAAGCAGCATCTCATTACTGTTCTGTCCCTGAGGAATATGTGGCCTGCTAGAGTGGAGCTGAACGACACACTGTCACTGTAATTAATACTGGGGCAGCTGGGCCTCAGAGCGGGGCTGGGCCTCAGAGCGGGGCTGGGCCTTAGAGTGGGGCTGGGCCTCAGAGCGGGGCTGGGCCTTAGAGCGGGGCTGGGCCTTAGAGTGGGGCTGGGCCTCAGAGCGGGGCTGGGCCTTAGAGCGGGGCTGGGCCTTAGAGTGGGGCTGGGCCTCAGAGCGGGGCTGGGCCTTAGAGCGGGGCTGGGCCTTAGAGTGGGGCTGGGCCTCAGAGCGGGGCTGGGCCTCAGAGCGGGGCTGGGCCTTAGAGCGGGGCTGCGCCTCAGAGCGGGGCTGGGCCTCAGAGCGGGGCTGGGCCTTAGAGTGGGGCTGGGCCTCAGAGCGGGGCTGGGCCTTAGAGCGGGGCTGGGCCTTAGAGTGGGGCTGGGCCTCAGAGCGGGGCTGGGCCTCAGAGCGGGGCTGGGCCTTAGAGCGGGGCTGCGCCTCAGAGCGGGGCTGGGCCTCAGAGCGGGGCTGGGCCTCAGAGCGGGGCTGGGCCTTAGAGCGGGGCTGGGCCTTAGAGCGGGGCTGGGCCTCAGAGCGGGGCTGGGCCTCAGAACGGGGCTGGGCCTCAGAACGGGGCTGGGCCTCAGAGCGGGGCTGGGCCTCAGAGCGGAGCTGGAAGCTGGAGGGCAGAGTTGAATTAAGGGCCTCAGCTTGGAGATCAAGGGTGCTGTCGTGAGAGTTTGGAAGTTCCCAATGAAGCCAGAGATGGAGCTGTGTGAGAAGCTCCATAGGAAGCACTAAGGGGCGAGGTAGCGTCGTGGAGCTGCACGAGGGGGACTAGGGCATTCCTAAACTGTTAGCTACTGGATAGTGTCTAGGTGGGCTGGTCTCTGCAGGGCTATTAGGGGGGCTGGAGAGGGGCGTGGGTAGTCAAATAGGATCTCTTCAAGATCCTTAACCTCATGGGTGGGCGCTGATACGATCTCTGGGAGGTGTTCTTATGACACTGAAATATGACTGGATTGTACAACGTCCCTCTAACGTTTCTCTTGACCATCAATCACTGATGCTATCCCACACTATACACCCCCCCCCCCGCCATTTGGGATGCCTCCTCCTTTTACTCCTCCACTACATGGCTCTCTATAGGAGGTAGACAGAAAAACACAGAAGTCGTATTAAAGCAGACATCGTCATAATAACAATTTCTCTCTTGTTGTTTTTTTTCTCCCTGCAGAGATTACGAAGATTATCGACCAAATACAGGACAGAGAAGATCTACCCCACCGTCGTTGGGGAAAAGGAAGAGAATGTGAAAAAGAACCGCTATAAAGACATCCTGCCGTGTATGTAATCGTGTGTGTGTGTGGCCTCTCTAATGGCTTTTAGAGCCAGGGGGATAGATGGATATTACTGGAGAGAATCCCATTAATGCTACAGGCCTGAGGGCAGAGAGAGCAGGGCTCTGAGTGGACTGTAAAAATCAACTCTGGCCACAGCCCCTCACAACAAACACACACACACACACACACATCCTCTTGGCCTTTCTACCCGACAACATAGCATCCACACACACACACACACACACACACACACACACACACACACACACACACACACACACACACACACACACTCTTCTCTGCCCCACCCCCCTCTTCTCTACTAGAACAACATGGCATCATGGAGGCCATCTTACAGGATACTAACATCTTTCATCTGAAGCCCCTCTGCCTCTTAATTCAGAACATCATACCTCCAATGATGGGATGGATGGAGGCTACAGATGGAACAGTTAAATATAGAGGGTTTATACGGTATTATTGTTATACAATGCTGGAAACATTTTACATGATTTATTTGTTCTGTTTACCAGACACATCCTTTCAATCTTTATTCCCTCTAATCTGTCGCTCTTTCTCACTCACTCACTTTCTCTCTCACTCACTCACTCTCTCTCTCTCTCTCTCTCTCTCTCTCTCTCTCTCTCTCTCTCTCTCTCTCTCTCTCTCTCTCTCTCTCTCTCTCTCTCTCTCTCTCTCTCTCTCTAACACGTATCCTCTCCTCTCCCACAGTTGACCACACGAGGGTAAAGCTGACTTTAAAAACAACCAATCAGGATGCAGATTACATCAATGCCAGCTTCATCAAGGTACAGTTGGCTTTCTACACACCTCAGACCCGTGACTGCATGATGTGTGTGACCTCACCCATCTGCCATCCCACGGCTTACACAGCCCTTTTCCGCTCAGTTCTGTGTGTGTGTGTGTGTGTGTGTGGGAGGGACGGAAGCGGATGTGTGGAGATAAGCTTACAGGTCCACAAACATGGCAGCAGCACGTCTTCAGTTTCACCCTGATTGTCTGTCCAGTCAGCGGTCAACACTTTAAATAGACCAGAAGGAATGATGAGGGATAGAGAATGTTAGCACGTAGCTATTGGACACCTAGTCCACAACATGTTGTTTTGTTTAGTAGCTAGAGGCGACAGAGGGTCTTCCAGGTGATAGTCATGTGGAGTGTAGCAAAGCAACCTGCACACTGTGTGGAAGCTAATGACTCTCAGCTGTGTCACACAAGGTGATCAATTACACCCTACCAACAGGCTGGCCTGACTAAATGTGTCTGAGTGTGTTTTCCTTCTTCCTCCTCTCCCTCCTCCACTTCCTCCCTCCTCCTCTCCCTCCGTCCCTCCTCCTCTTCCTCCGTCCCTCCTCCTCTTCCTCCGTCCCTCCTCCTCTTCCTCCGTCCCTCCTCCTCTTCCTCCATCCTCCTCTTCCCCCTCCTCCTCCACCTCCTCTTCCTCACTCCTCCTCTTCCTCCCTCCTCCTCCTCTCCCTCTCCTCCTCTGCTTGTCCTCTCACTAAACTAACTGTGTGTTAGTTCATCCATCCCTCTAATATTAGTTGTTTTGTGTTACCAGGGAATGGATGGTCCAGAGGCTTACATCGCTACCCAGGGTCCTCTACCCAACACTGTCATGGACTTCTGGAGAATGAACTGGGAGTACAGTGTAGCCGTGAGTCACTCACACACTGAGACACACACACTGTTTCTGACACTGCTCTTTGAGACTGTAATTCCTAGGAAGTACTGTTTGTTTAGGGTGTTAATGTGTTTATAATAGCATATCCTGTGTGTCAGGTTTATTAGTATGGGATGGTACAGAATACACTTATTGGAATGTAAATGTTTTCTAGCGTGATGTAAATTGAAAACCTTTCCGTTTCCGATGTTGCAGGTCATCGTAATGGCATGTCGAGAATTCGAGATGGGAAGGGTAAGTGGTTTGATCCTTAAGACATCATCCGTATGGTATTATGCTATAGTAAGATGAAAGAAACCACTTTCACTATTGATTTCACACGAAGAGCCCTTCAGTGTGTAGAGTAAGATATTTATGTTGATAATGCTGAAGTGTTTTCATATTTCCCTCTTTCATATGTTTGATAGAGATAGAGAGAGTTTCATATGCTATTTTGTGGAGAATGTGGTTCAGGTTTTGAAACTGACAGAAAGCCTCTGAAATGCTAACGTGTATTTTTCCTATTTTCCTTTTTAGAAAAAGTGTGAGCGGTACTTTCCCCTGTTTGGCGATGAGCCCATGTCTTTTGGCCCATTCAGAATCTCCTGTGTAAGACACACACACACACACCTCCATTCTATTTACTGAGCTATAGCTACCTCATCCTCCAGCTATGCAGAGCCTCATATTAAAGGGAAGAGCTATTTTAAAGTGCCCTCTTTAGCTACAGTGCTCTACAGTGATGGACCTGTTCTCCAGAGACCGTGGAGCTCCATGCTCTGGGGTTAGTGTGCTGTCCAGTATGGAAGGGCTAAGTGGGAACTACAGTGGCTGTGTTATTACATATGGAGTATGCCGTATTCATGTGAAGGGAGTGCATACATTTGATACACACACACACACACACACACACACACACACAGAGCCCAGTAAGCTGTCCTCAGTGTAACAGGCAAACAGAGGGCCAGACAGGACTGTATATAAAGAGGCAGACCGTGGCCTTTGACTAACTGAAGGCACTCAGTGTTCTCTGTGTCCCAAGCCAATACACACAGTCAGAAGTAGCTGCTGTAGAAAGGCTCATTGTAACAAGTAGAGTAGGGACTTAGTCTGTTGTTATTCAACAATAAAACATTTCAACTGATCACATGTTTTCTGAAGCGTTGCTTTTTGAAACTGATGAGGCCTATAATATTGTACACCGTACAGTTAGGCTCATTCCTCTATTTCTGCTGACAGGAATCAGAACAGCCTAGAACCGACTATTTCATCAGGACCCTGACAGTGGAGCATGAAAATGTGAGTAGTTCTCTTCTCTTCCCCACAGACAGATAGACAATAGGCTTTCAGTTTCATCATGCACAAGACATCAATCTGCTCTTTCTGGAAACCATATCCTCTTTCTCCCCCTTTCTCTCTCTCTCCCTTCCTCTTTCTATCACTTCTCACTTCTGTCTCTCTTTCTCTCTCTCTCTCCTCTCTCCCTCTCCACCATCCCTCCCTCTCTCTCTCGCTCCCTCCTCCCTCTCCCTTCCCTCCTCCCCCTCTCTCCCCCCTCCCTCCCTACAGGAGACAAGGAGGATAACCCAGTTCCATTACATCAACTGGCCAGACCATGACGTCCCCTCATCCTTTGACTCCATCTTGGATATGATTGGTCTGATGAGAGAGTACCAGGAGCATGATGACGTACCCATCTGTATACACTGCAGGTACACACACACACACACACACATCCCAGGCCCAGCTGCGGAGGTCTGTGGGGGTCGCTCTCCAAACGACCAGCTCAGCTCTTTGATTTCTGCTCCTCCATTAATGAACGCCAACGAGTCCCTTCAGGCCCCTCATTATCAGCATCATAAGGCTGATTGGAGCCACATGTCTGTCCCTCTGTTCCTCTCTACTGGCCCTGGGGATTCACTGCTCACTACCGTGGGAGAATGGAGGGGAGCCGGAGACGGGGATGTTGGGGGCCGGGGGGGGGGGCTTAAGGATGTTTTTTTCATAGGCTGTTAAGTGTGTGAACATATAACGTAGCTTAGAATATAAACACTGTGAATGTTAGCTCCTGGTGTAAACCCACCAAGCCTAATGGAAGCTGTGAGATGTAGTCTGTGTCTCTAGGCTGTTTCTTTCTGATTGTTGTTGTGTGTTGACAGTGCTGGCTGTGGGAGGACAGGAGCCATCTGTGCTATAGACTACACGTGGAACCTACTAAAGGCTGGGGTACGTACAGTATGAAACGCACACACACACACACATTGCCTTTGCTGTTTCCAGGAGCATAGATAGACCACTGAGTGTATTGTTCTTGTTGGTTTGTAGAAGATTCCAGAAGACTTCAACGTGTTCCGGCTGATTCAGGAGATGAGAACACAGAGGCATTCTGCTGTTCAGACCAAGGTAATGTGGCATTCTGCTGTTCAGACCAAGGTAATGTGACATTCTGCTGGTCAGACCAAGGTAATGTGACATTCTGCTGTTCAGACCAAGGTAATGTGACATTCTGCTGTTCAGACAAAGGTAATGTGGCATTCTGCTGTTCAGACCAAGGTAATGTGACATTCTGCTGTTCAGACAAAGGTAATGTGGCATTCTGCTGTTCAGACCAAGGTAATGTGACATTCTGCTGGTCAGACCAAGGTAATGTGACATTCTGCTGTTCAGACCAAGGTAATGTGACATTCTGCTGTTCAGACAAAGGTAATGTGGCATTCTGCTGTTCAGACCAAGGTAATGTGACATTCTGCTGTTCAGACCAAGGTAATGTGACATTCTGCTGTTCAGACCAAGGTAATGTGACATTCTGCTGGTCAGACCAAGGTAATGTGACATTCTGCTGTTCAGACCAAGGTAATGTGACATTCTGCTGTTCAGACAAAGGTAATGTGGCATTCTGCTGTTCAGACCAAGGTAATGTGACATTCTGCTGTTCAGACCAAGGTAATGTGACATTCTGCTGTTCAGACCAAAGTAATGTGACATTCTGCTGTTCAGACCAAGGTAATGTGACATTCTGCTGTTCAGACCAAGGTAATGTGACATTCTGCTGTTCAGACCAAGGTAATGTGGCATTCTGCTGTTCAGACCAAGGTAATGTGACATTCTGCTGTTCAGACCAAGGTAATGTGACATTCTGCTGTTCAGACCAAGGTAATGTGACATTCTGCTGTTCAGACCAAGGTAATGTGACATTCTGCTGTTCAGACCAAGGTAATGTGACATTCTGCTGTTCAGACCAAGGTAATGTGACATTCTGCTGTTCAGACCAAGGTAATGTGCCTGTGATCAAAATGACCACTGAAGTCTTTGTCTACAGTGTGTCAATCTGCATTTGGCTGTGTCTGGGTCTCATGGTTTTAATATGAATACGAGTGCTGTCTCCATAGTGTTGTGTGTTGCTGTAGAGTCCAACCTGTGCTTACCACGCTGGCTCACAGCAAAAACGTGACATTTTTCAAACACCATTTTCTTGTCTGCTTGTTTTAGTCAAATACAGAACTACATTGAAGGAAAGGACAAACGTGTCTAAAGATGACTTTTCAACATTGCCTTCTCCCGAGCGCTCTCACTACTTATTTTATTTTTTTTATTTTATTTCACCTTTATTTAACCAGGTAAACCAGTTGAGAACAAGTTCTCATTTACAACTGCGACCTGGCCAAGATAAAGAAACTTAGAGAAACATAATATTGTCGGGCTTCCCTCATGCCTCTCTTCATGACAGTGCTAGCAGCCACAATGTAGTGAGTGGAGTTACAAACGGACTGTACTAAACAAGTGAAATGTCTTACCTGTGATGAAATGTTTTCCACACACATAGATACGTGTAGTGTACTCGGACACCGTGTCCCCACATTTCCCACTCTCCCACGCCGAATAGCCTGAAGCCACAGGAACTGGAGGTGGGGATTTTTGACCTGGTTACATGAACAACACAGCAGCTTTTTGGCATGTTTTGCTTTCTCTTTATAACAACAAATCTAAGTCGAAGTTGGCTCTTTTACAATAGAGGTCAATAGGAAGGAGTTGGTTTTCCCCAATTTGTGGGCGTGGTCGAGGGTAATATCGACGGAGTATCTGGGCCTTTTTAAAATGAATACAAGTGTTGTGTTCACAGTGTTGTGTGTTGCCTCACTGTCCTCTTTTTATCTCTCTCCCCCGTTCCCCTCCCTCTCCCCCGTTCCCCTCCCTCCCCCAACCCTCTCTCTCTCTCTCTCCCCTACAGGAGCAGTATGAGTTGGTTCACAGAGCCATCTCTCAGCTCTTTGAGAAACAGCTGCAGCTCCTGGAGGGCCCCACCAACTCAGAGATCCATGGTGGCATGGTGAGAACTACCGCACACAACACTACCACACGCAACACTACCACACGCAACACTACCACACGCAACACTACCGCACGCAACACTACCGCACGCAACACTACCGCACGCAACACTACCGCACGCAACACTACCGCACGCAACACTACCACACGCAACACTACCACACGCAACACCACAGCTCCTGGCAAGCCCCATTAACTCAGAGCCCCACGATGCCATGTGAGCATTTCTTTACACACCATTAGCCTTTTCTACATTACCACACACCCTTACATTACAGCACCACCACATATAACATGACATTACAGCACCACCACATATAACATGACATTACAGCACCACCACATATAACATGACATTACAGCACCACCACATATAACATGACGTTACAGCACCACCACATATAACATGACATTACAGCACCACCACATATAACATGACATTACAGCACCACCACATATAACATGACATTACAGCACCACCACATATAACATTACGTTACAGCACCACCACATATAACATGACGTTACAGCACCACCACATATAACATGACGTTACAGCACCACCACATATAACATGACATTACAGCACCACCACATATAACATGACGTTACAGCACCACCACATATAACATGACATTACAGCACCACCACATATAACATGACATTACAGCACCACCACATATAACATGACATTACAGCACCACCACATATAACATGACGTTACAGCACCACCACATATAACATGACGTTACAGCACCACCACATATAACATGACGTTACAGCACCACCACATATAACATGACGTTACAGCACCACCACATATAACATGACGTTACAGCACCACCACATATAACATGACGTTACAGCACCACCACATATAACATGACATTACAGCACCACCACATATAACATGACATTACAGCACCACCACATATAACATGACATTACAGCACCACCACATATAACATGACATTACAGCACCACCACATATAACATGACGTTACAGCACCACCACATATAACATGACGTTACAGCACCACCACATATAACATGACGTTACAGCACCACCACATATAACATGACGTTACAGCACCACCACATATAACATGACGTTACAGCACCACCACATATAAAATGACGTTACAGCACCACCACATATAACATGACATTACAGCACCACCACATATAACATGACATTACAGCACCACCACATATAACATGACATTACAGCACCACCACATATAACATGACGTTACAGCACCACCACATATAACATGACGTTACAGCACCACCACATATAACATGACATTACAGCACCACCACATATAACATGACGTTACAGCACCACCACATATAACATGACGTTACAGCACCACCACATATAACATGACATTACAGCACCACCACATATAACATGACGTTACAGCACCACCACATATAACATGACGTTACAGCACCACCACATATAACATGACGTTACAGCACCACCACATATAACATGACGTTACAGCACCACCACATATAACATGACGTTACAGCACCACCACATATAACATGACGTTACAGCACCACCACATATAACATGACGTTACAGCACCACCACATATAACATGACGTTACAGCACCACCACATATAACATGACGTTACAGCACCACCACATATAACATGACATTACAGCACCACCACATATAACATGACATTACAGCACCACTACATATAACATTACATTACAGCACTACCACATATAACATGACGTTACAGCACTACCACATATAACATGACATTACAGCACCACCACATATAACATGACATAACAGCACTACCACATATAACATGACATTACAGCACCACCACATATAACATGACATTACAGCACCACCACATATAACATTACATTAAGCTACCTGCCGCCCATATAACATGACATTACAGCACCACCACATATAACATTACATAACAGCACTACCACATATAACATGACATTACAGCACCACCACATATAACATTACATTACAGCACCACCACATATAACATTACATAACAGCACTACCACATATAACATGACATTACAGCACCACCACATATAACATTACATTACAGCACCACCACATATAACATGACATTACAGCACCACCACATATAACATTACATTACAGCACTACCACATATAACATGATGTTACAGCACCACCACATATAACATGACATTACAGCACCACCACATATAACATGACATTACAGCACCACCACATATAACATGACATTACAGCACCACCACATATAACATGACATTACAGCACCACCACATATAACATTACATAACAGCACTACCACATATAACATGACATTACAGCACCACCACATATAACATGACATTACAGCACCACCACATATAGCATTACATTAAGCTACCTGCCGCCCATATAACATGACATTACAGCACCACCACATATAACATTACATAACAGCACTACCACATATAACATGACATTACAGCACCACCACATATAACATTACATTACAGCACCACCACAAATAACATTACATAACAGCACTACCACATATAACATGACATAACAGCACTACCACATATAACATGACATTACAGCATCACCACAAATAACATTACATAACAGCACCACCACATATAACATGACATTACAGCACCACCACATATAACATGACATTACAGCACCACCACATATAACATGACATTACAGCACCACCACATATAACATGACATTACAGCACCACCACATATAACATGACATTACAGCACCACCACATATAACATGACATTACAGCACTACCACATATAACATGACATTACAGCACTACCACATATAACATGACATTACAGCACCACCACATATAACATGATGTTACAGCACCACCACATATAACATGACATTACAGCACCACCACATATAACATGACATTACAGCACCACCACATATAACATGACATTACAGCACCACCACATATAACATGACATTACAGCACCACCACATATAACATGATGTTACAGCACCACCACATATAACATGATGTTACAGCACCACCACATATAACATGACATTACAGCACCACCACATATAACATGACATTACAGCACCACCACATATAACATTACATTTCTACCTCGGACAACAACCTCAATACCTCCCAAATACTTGACAACTCTACCTATATTACATAACCACTCTAGCTAGACAATATTCTGCCTCTTCCTCCCCTTGTCACAACACCCCATCACACTCACTCCCCCACAACAGTAAGAAATGTTTGTCTTCCTCTGAAGTGCTTCAGGTTCCAAATTCCTCCTCAGAAACAGCACGGCTGGCCATGTTGCTCCCCCCCCCCCACCGGACACACACACACTCCCTCTCTCTCGCTCACTCACACACACACTCTCTCTCTGTCTTAAACACACTGTACTTTTTGTCTCCAGGAAATGTTAACTCACAACAACAAAAGCTTCCAGGCTGATTCACTGAGCAGATGGGCTGGTCAGAAAGTTCTGTGAACACACACACACACACACACACACACACACACACAGATGTGTTCGAAGAATTTGACTGGCCTCAAGGGGTGGCAGAACTCTGTCTGTGTTGCTCTCTTCCTCTCTCTTCCTCTCTCTCTCTCTCTTCCTCCCTCTTCCTCTCTCTTCCTCTTCCTCCTCGTCCTGCTGTCACAGCAGCCTGTAGCGCCAGAGAGATAAGAGGGAGGGAGAGAGAAAGAAGGAATAGACTGAAGAGGTAGAGAGGTGAGGGGGGAGGGAGAGAGAAAGAAGGAATAGACTGAAGAGGTAGAGAGGTGAGGGGGGAGGGAGAGAGAAAGAAGGAATAGACTGAAGAGGTAGAGAGGTGAGGGGGGGAGGGAGAGAAAGAAGGAATAGACTGAAGAGGTAGAGAGGTGAGGGGGGAGGGAGAGAGAAAGAAGGAATAGACTGAAGAGGTAGAGAGGTGAGGGGGGAGGGAGCATGAGAGAGAGGAAGAGATGGAGTGAGATTCTACCCATTTGTTTTAATTGGGTCCTCTCTGTCCAGTTCTGCTTCCCTACAGGACATCTGTCTGGCAGAACACATAGACACATATTTTCACTCTGGCTGGGATTTATATACTATATCACACAGAAACACTGACTCTACTCTCTCTCTCACACACACACACACACACACACACACACACACACACACACACACACACACACACACAACGTGTCTGAAGCTAAAGAAAGACAGGATGTTACTCCACTATGACGAACAGAGGCCAAGCGAGAGAGAGTGAATACTAACTTAGCAAGTCACAAGATTAGAGAGATGGAGTTGGGAAGGGAGAGAGAGAAAATGAATGAAGGAGGAGAAAGGAGAGAAATGGGGAGGAGAGCTGATGGTTCTAGAAGTGTGGAGGGAGGGAGGGGGAGAGAGAGTTGGGGTCTGGCAGCGTGCCAGGAGCTGTGGTTGACGTCCTGTTTAGGAAAACTGTGACATCATGCTCCTCTCGTCCCCTCTCCCTCTCCTCGCTTTCTCTCCTCCTCTCTTCCTCTCCTCTCCTCCTCTCTCTTCTCCTCCCCTGTTCCTCTCCCACAGCCTGAGAATAGAGAACACACATCTTAGAAAGAGAATATATTGGAACAACACACACTAAGCAGCACACACACAGCAGCGTTCACACACACACAGACTTACTTACGCACACATTAGCGTGCACATAAACACACTGCAGCAGCACACTCAAGTAAACACACACAGCAGCACACACAGAGGATACCATTAGGCTATATGGACTACTGTGTATTAGGCTATATGGACTACTGTGTATTAGGCTATATGGACTACTGTGTATTAGGCTATATGGACTACTGTGTATTAGGCTATATGGACTACTGTGTATTAGGCTATATGGACTACTGTGTATTAGGCTATTGGACACTGTGTATTAGGCTATATGGACTACTGTGTATTAGGCTATATGGACTACTGTGATTAGGCTATATGGACTACTGTGTATTAGGCTTATGGACTACTGTGTTTAGGCTATATGGACTACTGTGTATTAGGCTATATGGACTACTGTGTATTAGGCTATATGGACTACTGTGTATTAGGCTATATGGACTACTGTGTATTAGGCTATATGGACTACTGTGTATTAGGCTATATGGACTACTGTGTATTAGGCTACATACTTTAGGCTATATGGACTACTGTGTATTAGGCTATATGGACTACTGTGTATTAGGCTATATGGACTACTGTGTATTAGGCTACATGGACTACTGTGTATTAGGCTACATGGACTACTGTGTATTAGGCTATATGGACTACTGTGTATTAGGCTACATGGACTACTGTGTATTAGGCTATATGGACTACTGTGTATTAGGCTACATGGACTACTGTGTATTAGGCTATATGGACTACTGTGTATTAGGCTATATGGACTACTGTGTATTAGGCTATATGGACTACTGTGTATTAGGCTATATGGACTACTGTGTATTAGGCTATATGGACTACTGTGTATTAGGCTATATGGACTACTGTGTATTAGGCTATATGTATTCTGTGTACTGTAATCATGTCTATACAGACACATGTATAGTCCCACTGTTGGCTATATGTAGCAACTAGCTAGCAACAGATGAACACTAACTGAGCTTTTACACATAAATAATGTTTGGACACAGACTACCCAGTAGAATCTCCCTATTAATGAACAGGAGCATGGGACAATAGCAGGAACAACAGCCACCCACACACACACACACCACAAACCACACACACTACACACCACACACACTGGCACACATGACCGGGGTGACCTGAGCTGACCTTACCTCATCGTGTTCGATATAGATTTCTCAGCTAGCCTCTATTTTAAATGGACGCTGCACACACACATACTGTTTAAAATGGACTGTGAGTACACAGCCAGCCCCTGGGACTATGTATAGGAAACCCCAGTGATGATATGAACAGGACTGGAAACCATGTTGCCTTGCTGTTATTAGAACCAGTGCAGACAGACCCGAATGATAAACGGTACATTAGCTAAAGTTCTCTTATCTTTTTTTGAATCCCTCTGTTTCTTCTCCTCCTCAGGACGAGGGGCTCAGCCCAGAGAGAGCTGGACCCCACTCAGACGAGGAGAGATGGGACACACCGCCCCCCAAACCACCGCGCATACGCAGGTACAGTACAGTACAGTGACATCATCATATATACAGCAACACTGTACATACACAGCCCAGTGGTTGGTGTTCTAGCCTGCGCTCTGTTTGATGTGGAACCGCATCATCTCGGCCTTCTGCTGAGCTCTCTCTTTCTCAATTCAATTTCAATTTAAGGGCTTTATTGGCAAGTGAAGTAAACAAAAGTGAAATAAACAATAAATATTAACAGTAAACATTACACTCAGAAGTTCCAAAAGAATAAAGACATTTCAAATGACATATTATATCTATATATAGTGTTCGAACAATGTGCAAATAGTTACAAAGCACAAATGGGAAAATAAATAAACATAAATATGGGTTGTATTTACAATGGTGTTTGTTCTTAACTGGTTGCCCTTTTCTTGTGGCAACAGGTCACACATCTTGTTGCTGTTATGGCACACTGTGGTTTTTCACCCAGTAGATATGGGAGTTTATCCAAACTGGGTTTGTTTTCGAATTCTTTGTGGATCGCTGTAATCTGAGGGAAATATGTGTCTCTAATATGGTCATACATTTGGCAGGAGGTTAGGAAGTGCAGCTCAGTTTCCACCTCATTTTGTGGGCAGTGTGCACATAGCCTGTCTTCTCTTGAGAGCCAGGTCTGCCTACGGCGGCCTTTCTCAATAGCAAGGCTATGCTCACTGAGTCTGTACATAGTCAAAGCTTTCCTTAAGTTTGGGTCAGTCACAGTGGTCAGGTATTCTGCCACTGTGTACTCTCTGTTTAGGGCCAAATAGCATTCTAGTTTGCTCTGTTATTTTTGTTAATTCTTTCCAATGTGTCAAGTAATTCTCTTTTTGTTTTCTCATGATTTGGTTGGGTCTAATTGTGTTGTTGTTGTTGTTGTCCTGGGGCTCTGTGGGGTCTGTTTGTGTTTGTGAACAGAGCCCCAGGACCAGCTTACTTGGGGGACTCTTCTCCAAGTTCATCTCTCCGTAGGTGATGGCGTTGTTATGGAAGGTTTGGGAATCGCTTCCTTTTAAGTGGTTATAGAATTTAATGGCTCTTTTCTGGATTTTGATAATTAGTGGGTATCGGCCTAAATCTGCTCTGCCTGCATTATTTGGTGTTTTTCGTTGTACACTGAGGATATTTTTGCGGAATTCTGCATGCAGAGTCTCAATCTGGTGTTTGTCCCATTTTTGTGAATTCTTGGTTGGTGAGCGGACCCCAGACCTCACAACCATAAAGGGCAATGGGTTCTATAACTGATTCAAGTATTTTTTGCCAGATCCTAATTGGTATGTCGAATGTTATGTTCCTTTTGATGGCATAGAAGGCCCTTCTTGCCTCGTCTCTCAGATCGTTCACAGTTTTGTGGAAATTACCTGTGGCGCTGATGTTTAGGCCGAGGTATGTATAGTTTTTTTGTGTGCTCTAGGTCAACAGTGTCTAGATGGAATTTGTATTTGTGGTCCTGGCAACTGGACCTTTTTTGGAACACCATTATTTTTGTCTTACTGAGATTTACTGTCAGGGCCCAGGTCTGACAGAATCTGTGCAGAAGATCTAGGTGCTGCTGTAGGCCCTCCTTGGTTGGTGACAGAAGCACCTGATCATCAGTAGACATTTGACTTCAGATTCTAGTACATTCTCTCTCTCTCCTCTCTCTCTCTCTCTCTCTCTCTCTCTCTCTCTTCTCTCTCTTTTCTCTTCTCTTCTCTCCTCTCTCTCTCCTCTCTTTCTCTCCCCTTCTTTCTCCTCTCTCTCTCTCTCCCCTTCTCTCTCTTTCTCTCTCCTCTCTCTTTCTCTCTCTCTCTCTCCTCTTCTCTCTCCACTCTGTCTCTCTCTGTCTCTCTCTCTCTCTCTCTCTCTCTCTCTCTCTCTTCTCTCTCCTTCTCTCTTCTCTCTGTGTTAATATCTGTTCCATTCTGCTGGCCAGTGTAAAGTCAAGGGTCTCTCTCCTTCAGCCAATCATCACTGGTTAGCCAGGTATGTTCCTATTCTTTAGAATGGGTTGTTTTGATTCTAAAGGAAGCCAGTCATAACACTAAGAACAATGTGACAAGCTGAATTGTTCTTCATATTCAGCACCATGAATGGAAGGCTAGGGCTATTTATACTGGAATCATCATCATAATAATTAGGTGGGTGCTTATATTTGTCCTATTTCCCTGAGAGACCCTCTATCCGTTAGGCTACCTTCCACCCTCAACATTCCTTTGTGCATTGTCCGCTGTGGGTGTCTAGCTTGGTGTAGGTGTGTGTGGGGGGATGTTTTGAGTGAGTGTGTATTTAGTGTGTGTGTTCACGAGTGTCAAGATGTCGCTGGAATTCCTCAGGGACTATATCAAGGTCCGACACGGTGAATCATGGTCCACGCACACATTCTCAGTGTCACCCCATCACCATGTCATCACGCCCATAAGCCACACATCATCCTCCTCCCTGCTCCGCCATTCCAGCTCAAGGTTTCCAGACCCAGAGACGTGTTCAGTGCTTTAGCTGCAGTGGGAAAGTGAAGCCACACACGGTTGGCTGCAGTACTGAGGATGTTTACGCACGCCGAGTGTTTCTCCCTCAGTGGTAATCCCAGGGGAAACACTGTCCTCTCGCTGTCACCCAGGAAGCTGGATCTATGTGTGTGTTCGCTCTAGTAGCTTGTGGAACAGGAGGATTTCTGCTAGAAGGAAAACAGCAGCATAGCCAGTTTTCCATTGATCCCACTGTTAAAGGAAACCATTGGCCTCTGGATAACCCAGAACAGAGCAGTAGTGTGGGACCAAGGGTGGATGGATGGATGTAGGCCTATTTATTACCTTCATTCATAGCTGCTGTTAGTAGTGTTACTGGAGGCTCTTTCTGTTCTAGTCTAGGGCCTGGACTCAGTACTGGAGGCTCTTTCTGTTCTAGTCTAGGGCCTGGACTCAGTACTGGAGGCTCTTTCTGTTCTAGTCTAGGGCCTGGACTCAGTACTGGAGGCTCTTTCTGTTCTAGTCTAGGGCCTGGACTCAGTACTGGAGGATCCTTCTGTTCTAGTCTAGGGCCCTGGACTCAGTACTGGAGGCTCTTTCTGTTCTAGTCTAGGGCCTGGACTCAGTACTGGAGGATCCTTCTGTTCTAGTCTAGGGCCTGTATTCAGTACTGGAGGATCCTTCTGTTCTAGTCTAGGGCCTGTATTCAGTACTGGAGGCTCTTTCTGTTCTAGTCTAGGGCTCTGGACTCAGTACTGGAGGCTCTTTCTGTTCTAGTCTAGGGCCCTGGACTCAGTACTGGAGGATCTTTCTGTTCTAGTCTAGGGCCCTGGACTCAGTACTGGAGGCTCTTTCTGTTCTAGTCTAGGGCTCTGGACTCAGTACTGGAGGCTCTTTCTGTTCTAGTCTAGGGCCCTGGACTCAGTACTGGAGGCTCTTTCTGTTCTAGTCTAGGGCCCTGGACTCAGTACTGGAGGATCTTTCTGTTCTAGTCTAGGGCCCTGGACTCAGTACTGGAGGCTCTTTCTGTTCTAGTCTAGGGCCCTGGACTCAGTACTGGAGGCTCTTTCTGTTCTAGTCTAGGGCTCTGGACTCAGTACTGGAGGCTCTTTCTGTTCTAGTCTAGGGCCCTGGACTCAGTACTGGAGGCTCTTTCTGTTCTAGTCTAGGGCTCTGGACTCAGTACTGGAGGATCCTTCTGTTCTAGTCTAGGGCTCTGGACTCAGTACTGGAGGATCCTTCTGTTCTAGTCTAGGGCCTGGACTCAGTACTGGAGGATCCTTCTGTTCTAGTCTAGGGCTCTGGACTCAGTACTGGAGGCTCCTTCTGTTCTAGTCTAGGGCCTGGACTCAGTACTGGAGGATCCTTCTGTTCTAGTCTAGGGCCTGGACTCAGTACTGGAGGATCCTTCTGTTCTAGTCTAGGGCCTGTACTCAGTACTGGAGGCTCCTTCTGTTCTAGTCTAGGGCCTGGACTCAGTACTGGAGGATCCTTCTGTTCTAGTCTAGGGCCTGGACTCAGTACTAGAGGCTCTTTCTGGACTAGTCTAGGGCCTGGACTCAGTACTGGAGGATCCTTCTGTTCTAGTCTAGGGCCTGTATTCAGGACTGGAGGCTCTTTCTGTTCTAGTCTAGGGCCTGGACTCAGTACGTGTGGCCATTGCGGGAATCAAACCCTCAATATTGGTATATTACGAGCTCTATAATAATATATAATAATATGCCATTTAGCAGACGCTTTTATCCAAAGCGACTTACAGTCATGCGTGCATACATTTTTTTTTTGTGTATGGGTGGTCCCGGGGTTCGAACCCACTACCTTGGCGTTACAAGCGCCGTGCTCTACCAGCTGAGCTACAGAGGACCATCTATGGTTGCATCATCAGCCCCATATGGGCTGTTCTATGTTCTATTCTCTATGTTCTGAGCTTCAGTTCTATGAGTTCTATGTTCTGAGCTTCAGTTCTATGAGTTCTATGTTCTGAGCTTGTGTTCAGATCAATAGACAGGAACAGCTGTGATATTCTGCCCCCAGAGATCCCATCATGCCCTACTCACCATCAACATACAGGGAACTGCCCAAATAAAGGAAACCCTTGAGTAAATGAGGGATACAAAGTATATTGAAAGCAGGTGCTTCCATACAGGTGTGGTTCCTGAGTTAATTAAGCAGTTAATATCCCATCATGCTTAGGGTCATGTATAGAAATGCCCAGTTGCCCATTATTTTTTTTAACATTTTAGTCATTTTAGCAGACGCTCTTATCCAGAGCGACTTACAGTTAGTGAGTGCATACATTTTCATACTGGCCCCCCGTGGGAAACGAACCCACAACCCTGGCGTTGCAAACGCCATGCTCTACCAACTGAGCTACATCCCTGCCGGCCATTCCCTCCCCTACCCTGGACGACGCTGGGCCAATTGTGCGCCGCCCCATGGGTCTCCCGGTCGCGGCCGGCTATGACAGAGCCTGGATTCGAACCAGGATCTCTAGTGGCACAGCTAGCACTGCGCCACTTATTTTGGCTATCATGGCTAGAAGAAGAGATCTCAGTGACTTTGAAAGAGGAGTCTCAAAGGACGATAGGGGGTTTAAAATGTGTATATGGTGTGTGTGCCTGTGTGTCTCTGTGTGTGTGTGTGCTCTGTGTGTGTGTGTCTCTGTGTGTGTGTGTGTGTGTGTAGACTGACTGCAGTCCTGTCTGACTGTAGACTGACTGCAGTCCTGTCTGACTGTAGACTCTGAGAACACACTGACTGTGTGTGTGCGTGTATGTACTGCGTAGTCATGTGCAGGGCATTAACCTGCGTTTGTCATCATGTGATCTTTATTTGGCACACGACCACATCCTCACGCTGCTGAAAGTGAGTGTTCACACATCTTTCTGAAGTTCTGAATGTTCCACCCCTCTGTGGCTACCATGTCACCCACTCTAGCAGACAACCTCCGTTACCTAGAAAGAAAGGCTGGTCGACTGATATCTCACTCTGTTCAATTCAGCCAGGTTATAATGTGTTATGTCACAGTGGAAGAAATAGAAGCCTATCATGGTATTAGGCCTGTATTAACTAGATAACTGTATTAGAGACATTTTATTGGAAAAAGATCTGCTCTTATGTAATGTTATGATTTATTTCAATAAGATTACCGTAGTAAATCCATGAAATTATGTACGTTTGGAGAAGTTGTTTTTGATGTAGAAATTATTTTAGCTTTATATTCTAGTGTACAATGAAGTCTGCCATCTAGTGGTAGACATTTTTACATTTTTGCATAAATATTAAGTTGGAATTCCTATTAACTGTATGGCATCTTTTCTCTCTCTCTCTCTCTCTCTCTCCCTCTCTCTCCCGCTCTCTCTCTCTCTCCCGCTCTCTCTCTCTCTCCCGCTCTCTCTCTCTCTCTCTCCCCTCTCTCTCTCTCTCCCCCTCTCGCTCTCTCTCTCTCCCCCTCTCGCTCTCTCTCTCTCTCCCCCCTCTCGCTCTCTCTTCCGCCCCCCCCTCTCTCTCTCTCTCTCTCTCTCTCTCCCCCCTCTCTCTCTCTCTCATCTCTCTCTCTCTCTCTCAGCAGTCAGTTGGAAGGGGACGTGAAAGAAGAGATCCTTCAGCCCCCAGAGCCACGCCCGGTTCCTCCCATCCTCACCCCGTCTCCCCCCTCTGCCTTCCCCACCGTCACCAACGTACGGCAGGACAACGACCGCTACCACCCCAAGCCTGTCATCCACGTCCTGGCCTCCGCACAACAGCAGCCCCAGAACGCCCATCAGTCCCCCGACCTGAAGGAGAACTATAACAAGACTTCAGAAAAGACATCGTTGGACAGTGTCTCCCCAGGAGGCCCCCCAGCCCAGGCCCCCTCTCCCTCCTCCCCCTCCCCAGCGGACGGTTCAGTGCGTCTGGAGAGGAAGTTGAGTATTGAGATACAGAAGGTACCGTTACAGGAGGGTCCTAAGAGCTTCGATGGTAACAGCAAGCTGCATAGATCCCATGCCTTCAAGACCCGCTCCAACACCTCTAGTTCCTCTTTTTCTGAGGACTCAGGGGCCGACATCATAACGCACCAGGGTGCCTTTGGACCCCTCCCCGCCCGCCCCAACCACCTGCCCCCTTACGGGGAGAAGGTGGGTCAGGCAGGCTGGATCAGCCCCGAGAAAGCCCCCACACCTCCAGCCCTGGTGGCTGGGTCAGAGAGCACCCCCACCTCCAATCTGACCTCTTCCCAGCCTCTCTCCTCCACCTCCACCCCTGTCAGGACTGCTCTGAGCTTCACCAACCCTCTGCACTCAGACTTCCCTGATGTGATGGGAGATGGAGGGATCACTGGAGTAGGAGGAGGGGAGAGTTCCAGACCTTCATGGTCCTCCAAGGCAACGGCCACGGTTACGGCGGCCCATGGCGAACACCCGCACAGGAAGGTGTCGACCATGTCCATCGCCGGGCAACGGTCGCCGACGGAAACGGCATCAAGTACGTGGTGACGTTAGGGTTATTACTAACTAACCTACCTCCCTAACTCTCAGTTGGGATGTGGTACTACTGACTGAAACAGACTAGGGACCAGACACAGGGATAGAAGATGGGCTGGGGCTGGGAGTGAGGGTCAGAGCTGGGTTTAAACACTATTTGAAATCATTTCAAATACTTTATCTGGGCTTTATCTGAGCTTGCCTGGGGGCAATGGACCAATTTGGCACTCCAGGGAGACTAAAGCAAACGTTAAAAGTATGTTAAATATTTCAAATAGTATTTGAACCCAGGTGGTCTGGTTGGGGTCCTATTGTAAGGGCTGACTAAGGGTCAGTGGTTCTTGTGGTCAGCTGTAGGGTGGAGTAGCAGCTGATAGGCAGATCTAGGGTCAGTTTGTGTTGAGCTGGAGACTACGTCCGTGGCCAAGAGGGCACTGGCAGACCACACTGTAATGACAGGCTGTCCAAGGCCATCTAGACACACACACACAGACAGACGAGGTATGTAGACCACAGATCTATATTAACACACAGCACTGCCAGGGACAATGGAGATTGATCAGTCCAACTGACAGTCTCAGACCACTGGCTTGAAATATAGACTAATGTTCAGTCCAACTGACAGTCTCAGACCACTGGCTTGAAATATAGACTAATGTTCAGTCCAACTGACAGTCTCAGTCCACTGGCTTGAAATATAGACTAATGTTCAGTCCAACTGACAGTCTCAGACCACTGGCTTGAAATATAGACTAATGTTCAGTCCAACTGAGTCTCAGACCACTGGCTTGAAATATAGACTAATGTTCAGTCCAACTGACAGTCTCAGACCACTGGTTTGAAATATAGACTAATGTTCAGTCCAACTGACAGTCTCAGACCACTGGCTTGAAATATAGACTAATGTTCAGTCCAACTGACAGTCTCAGACCACTGGCTTGAAATATAGACTAATGTTCAGTCCAACTGACAGTCTCAGACCACTGGCTTGAAATATAGACTAATGTTCAGTCCAACTGACAGTCTCAGTCCACTGGCTTGAAATATAGACTAATTATATACACACAGACTTGCTTATGGACTGCTTATGTGGAGAATGAACATTTTAATTATGTCTAAAACAGATACTGTCTGGATACATTGAATATATTGTTATAAAACTTGTTAAACCATGGAACTAATTATGTAATGTAACCCCCCCCCCAAAAGAAGTGTCAATAAACTGATTTTTTTTCGGAATTTCTTCGTCCAACTCTGACCTGCTATAGTCACTCATTTTCTGAAGTACAGTAAATGCGTAATCTGCCATTTTACCATGGTAACCCAGTCCTAGTCCACTGTAGAATGAGGACAAGACACACACACATAATGGTGTCTCACTGGAGGTCAAATAAACAGATCACGGCACGATAATGTAGCCCACACTATCAATGTTATTAGATGGTGTATAGGCCCATATTACGCCTGCTCTGGCGGGCCCTGGCTTAGGGTTTAGGCTATAGACTACATGTCAAAGGCTCAAGTTGGAGTTACCACAGTATTCTGTGACAGTGAAGGGACAGAACAGTACAGGATGCTGAGTGGGGTTATGTAAAAATGGTGGGGTTATGTCTACAGGTTAATGTGGGAGGTGGGGCGGGCTGAGTGGGAGGAAAGAGCTAATGGTAAGTCTTAGATGGGGTTATGTTGAGAGGGGTAATGGTAAGTCTTAGATGGGGTTATGTTGAGAGGGGTAATGGTAAGTCTTAGATGGGGTTATGTTGAGAGGGGTAATGGTAAGTCTTAGATGGGGTTATGTTGAGAGGGGTAATGGTAAGTCTTAGATGGGGTTATGTTGAGAGGGGTAATGGTAAGTCTTAGATGGGGTTATGTTGAGAGGGGTAATGGTAAGTCTTAGATGGGGTTATGTTGAGAGGGGTAATGGTAAGTCTTAGATGGGGTTATGTTGAGAGGGGTAATGGTAAGTCTTTTCAGACAGTCTGATGCTTCTATTGGATGATTTGTTGATGATGTGAAATGTTCTGAAGGTGAGGAGGAGTAATCATCTGATGGTGTGTGGCTACAGGCTCTGCTGTTGGTTTCTTTGAGCTCATGGCATGTGGCGCTTTCTGACCATCAGTGCTTGGCGGGGGAGGTGTGTGTGTGTGTGTGTGTGTGTTTGCCTGCGTGTCACCCCATTGGAAGTGGGCCGTTAGCGGTGCTCTGGGGGCCAAAGCATAGATGAATCTTACATCTGTCCATGGTGCAAACAGGGCTAATGTGTTCTGCGGACCCCCAGCTGCCCCACGACTGAGCTGGTTTGCAATGTAGGTTGCATCCCAAATGGCACCCTGTTCCCTATATAGTGCACAACTTTTGACAAAAGGGTGCCATTTGGGACACAGACTGTAATGTACCAGGCTGTTTCTGCTTTCCCCAAGGAGAGACGTTGCTAGGGCTCAACAGGGTGTTTCAGACAGGAGAGACGTTGCTAGGGCTCAACGGGGTGTTTCAGACAGGAGAGACGTTGCTAGGGCTCAACGGGGTGTTTCAGACAGGAGAGATGTTGCTAGGGATCAACAGGGTGTTTCAGACAGGAGAGATGTTGCTAGGGCTCAACAGGGTGTTTCAGACAGGAGAGACGTTGCTAGGGCTCAACAGGGTGTTTCAGATAGGAGAGATGTTGCTAGGGCTTAACAGGGTGTTTCAGACAGGAGAGACGTTGCTAGGGCTCAATAGGGTGTTTCAGACAGGAGAGACGTTGCTAGGGCTCAACAGGGTGTTTCAGATAGGAGAGATGTTGCTAGGGCTTAACAGGGTGTTTCAGACAGGAGATATGTTGCTAGGGCTCAACAGGGTGTTTCAGACAGGAGAGACGTTGCTAGGGCTCAACAGGGTGTTTCAGATAGGAGAGATGTTGCTAGGGCTTAACAGGGTGTTTCAGACAGGAGAGACGTTTCTAGGGCTCAACGGGGTGTTTCAGACAGGAGAGACGATGCTAGGGCTCAACGGGGTATTTCAGACAGGAGAGACGTTGGTAGGGCTCAACGGGGTGTTTCAGACAGGAGAGACGTTGCTAGGGCTCAACGGGGTGTTTCAGACAGGAGAGACGTTGCTAGGGCTCAATGGGGTGTTTCAGACAGGAGAGATGTTGCTAGGGCTCAATGGGGTGTTTCAGACAGGAGAGACGTTGCTAGGGCTCAACGGGGTGTTTCAGACAGGAGAGACGTTGCTAGGGCTCAACGGGGTGTTTCAGACAGGAGAGACGTTGCTAGGGCTCAACGGGGTGTTTCAGACAGGAGAGACGTTGCTAGGGCTCAACGGGGTGTTTCAGACAGAGAACGTTGCTAGGGCTCAACGGGGTGTTTCAGACAGGAGAGGCGTTGCTAGGGCTCAACGGGGTGTTTCAGACAGGAGAGACGTTGCTAGGGATCAACGGGGTGTTTCAGACAGGAGAGACGTTGCTAGGGCTCAACAGGGTATTTCAGACTGGAGAGATGTTGCTAGGGCTCAACGGGTAGTTTCAGACAGGAGAGATGTTGCTAGGGCTCAACGGGGTGTTTCAGACAGGAGAGGAGACTAGACATGCTAGAGGAGCCAGGCAATAGACAGGCGCTAAAGTAGCCTGCGCCTGCACAAATGGCTCTGCTAGCAGGTGAGTGGTGTGGATAACTTGAAGCTAAGCACAATCGACTACAGCTGAATAATGTGTTTTCACAATGAAAAATGTCTCCTGGACCCTTATTCTGCTTGCGTGTTTCCCTCCGTGCCCTTGTCAGACAGAGTAGTGTTAGGCTGGGTGTGAGAGCGCGCGAGGAAGCAGACGGTGTCTGGGAGGATAGTTGATGTGGAAAGATTCGTCAGGAGGGATGGAAGGATGGATATAGGGGTGAAGGGAGGAGGGGATCCATATAGGAAGGGATGGAGGAGAGTGCTGTGAGAGGTCAGGCTAGGATGAGCTGAGGGAGTGTGCGTTAGACAGAGAACTCGCTAGTGGTCAAGCACCAGGAGATGTTTCAGTGGGTCCTGGAAGGTGGATCGGTGGGGGGCTGGGATGGATGTGTGTGTGGAGGGAGGGAGGGGGGAACAATGCATGTATACCAACCAACCATGTGCACGGGTGTAAAGTCTCCTGTATTGCCACGCTATGACCAACGGCCTGACCGTCACTTCACTGCCCGGAGATGTGATGTGTGGTTTTGAGCAAAGGCAGCTGATGGGAATCAAGCGATATCCTAATCATGATCTCAAAATCACCTGATCTCTGATTGTATGATCTCTTTGCTTGTGATTTAAACAGCTGTGATTTTATGGGAATGATGGAATGGTTTGGCGTTGATTTTGGCTGTGCTTGGCTTTGTGGGCGCATTGTCTTGGTTTGTGGTGGTTATGGCTCTGATCTGGGATGATGTATTCTGAGCTTGTCTCTCTGGCTGCATCTGAAATACTTTACCTAGGACTCTGGCTAAAAGTAGTGCACTTAACCATTAGGAATAGGGCACCATTTCAGATGTACCTGTTTCTCGCTGTCGTTTGATTGTTGATTGGCTGCCGATTGACCGTCGATTTGACCTTTGACCCCTGGTAGTAACCCCTGCTGTACTCTGACCTCTGACCCAGACAGTGACCAGAGTGAAGATTCCCCTCCCCCTCTACCTGAGAGAACCCCAGAGTCCTTCATTTTGGCCACAGGTGTGTTTTAACGGTCCGAGACAAGGGATCAACTGGGGATCAACTTGATCTCCCAGTCTTGGTCTCCTACATCAGGAATGGTGAGATGTAGTAAGATGTATGGCATCATGAGACTACAGACAAGGGAGGGTCTGCAATTTCCAACATCCTGGAGAGCCACTGTGTTGCAGGCTTTTGTTCCAGCCCAACTGTAAGTTAACACTTCTGATTAAAATGATCAACTAATCATAGTCTCCTATTTAGACGGTGAAAAGGTGAATTGAGGGTTTTATAGCAGGGCTGGAACAAAAACCTGCACCTTCTGGCATTCTAAAGCCCTCCAGGACTGGCTCCACCCCCTGGTCTGCCTGATGTCTTCTGCTGCAGTGTGGTGGCTTGACACAAGAGGGCGCCATAAACAACTCTGCAGACCCTGAACATTGATGGGTTTGCCTTCACTTCTCAATCAGTCATCTCAGCTTCAGAACTCTATTCCAGATTAGTTTTGATATGACTGTTGTTGAGAGAGCACAAAAATGAAATTACGGGCTTTTTAATTAACTTATCTCTGATTCTCGGCAGTATATATCCAGTCTACAGATGTAAGCCAGACACCATCATTCAAAAGCCTTCAGGTGCCCAAAACAGCTGAGACCAACTCCTTAACTCCTTAGTGTCCTTCCAACAGCACACCACTGAAACTCCTTAGTGTCCTTCCAACAGCACACCACTGAAACTCCTTAGTGTCCTTCCAACAGCACACCACTGAAACTCCTTAGTGTCCTTCCAACAGCACACCACTGAAACTCCTTAGTGTCCTTCCAACAGCACACCACTGAAACTCCTTAGTGTCCTAACAGCACACCACTGAAACTCCTTAGTGTCCTTCCAACAGAACACCACTGAAACTCCTTAGTGTCCTTCCAACAGCACACCACTGAAACTCCTTAGTGTCCTAACAGCACACCACTCAAACTCGGGACGTACGTAGGGCCAGGAGGTTTTCATCACCATATGACCAGACCAGGAGTACTCCAGGCCCCAGGTATAGCCTACAAGTACAACTAGTGTCCTGAGTTTTATAGATCAGCTCAGATGGTCGGATATCCCCAGCAACAGCAGTAGTACATGACTGACATTGAAACTATGGTGATATCATTAGGCCCAAGGACAGAAGTTGCAGGACCACCAGATAATTCATTCTAGAGATCCTTATAAGCAGAGTTTAACTGGGTCCAGCTCCGAGGGTAATGGTTATGGACATTTCCCCAATTATAACTTTTCATCATAGCCTCCAGATAGCTGCGCTATTTTCACCACAGACCGCAAGGCTACTGACTGGTTCTCAATGCAAGTTTGTTTTTGTTTGTTTGTTAACTTTGTTACACAGATGATAATGCGGTGCCACAATGACCAAGGTGGAGTTGGTTAAGGAGCCTTTTGTGCCAGGAGGGAAATGGAAAATAACCCTGTTTCGCTCAATCCAGAGTCCCACCCCTCACTCTCCTCTAATGGTTCGGCTCTAAATCCCCCCCTTCTCCAACTGTTATGATTCGGCTTGGAACTATGCCCACTTCCCAGAACCCCTTGCCTGCAGGGCAGCCTCAGCCCTGTGCAGCTGTGAAGGGATGGAGGGAGTGATGAATGGATGGAGCGAGACCGGGATGGAGGGCAGAGTTAATTGACTCACTGAGCTGGCAGTTAGCGTTCTCTGGTATTAGCAGGCTCTCATTAGATTGTGTGTGTTTATGTACTGGTGTGTGTTCGTGACCGTTATCAAATCAGAGTTTATTAGTCACATGCACAGGGTACAGTGAAATTCTTAAGCTCCGAGCTCCAACATGCAGGTCAAAGAGAAGTGAGTGAAATAGTACTAATACTACTACTACTAATAATACTAATAATACTAAGTAAAATAATAGAATAGAAAAAGATCACAAGACTGCATATATACATATTTACAACAAGTTTTACATGTATAACTAGTTTACATTGACAACTAGTTTTAAGTTTACAATGAGTTAACGTTTACAACTAGTTTACATGTACAACTAATTTATGTTTACAACTAGTTTACATTTACAATTAGTTAACATTTACAGCTGGTTTACAACTAGTTTAACATTTACAGCTAGTTTACATGTACAGCTAGTTTTACATGTACAACTAGTTTATGTTTACGTTTACAACAAGTTTACATTTACAACTAGTTTTGCATTTACAACTAGTTTTACATGTATACCTAGTTTACATTTACAGCTATTTTTACGTTTACAGGTAGTTAACGTTTGCAACTAGTTTACATGCACAGCTAATTTCACATGTACAATTAGTTGTACGTTTACAACTCGTTTACATTTACAACTATTTTATGTGTACAACTAGTTTATGTTTACACTTTGTTAACATTTACAGCTGGTTTACAACTAGTTTTACATTTACAGCTAGTTTACATTTACAACTAGTTTACATTTACAACTAGTTTTACATTTACAACTAGTTTTACATTTACAGCTAGTTTTACATTTATAACTAGTTTTAAACACACAATGAAGACGTTGAAGGGCAGGGTGAACCATTAAGAGCCGAGGAGACGGAACAGTCGTAATTGGTGCTTAAATGACCTCCAGCATGTAAGAACAGTTACAGCTACAATGGAATGAATGAGGAAGCCAGAGTGGTAAATAAAGACGTTCTAAAAGAGAAGTCTCTTGTGGCCAGACATACTCTTGTGTCTGCAGCCTAGAAGCCTGGCACTTGAGGCTACTCAATATATAGGGCGACTGTTTCATTGTGTTTATGGTGTGTCTCTATGGAAGTCTCTCTCTTGTCTTTTACTTTCTCTCTCTCTATCTCTCTCTCTCTCTCTCTCTGTGTCCATCTCCAGACCCCTCAGAGTTAAAGGCACCAGGATCATCAGACTGGAGTATTTCAGAGGACCAGTCAGGAAAAGGACCAGGTTTTCCTCAGGTGAAGACCATTATCACCAGCTTTATAGAAACAACCTCTAGACCACTGTTCTCCAGTCCTGCTTCTGGGGACCCACAGGGTGTGCAGGGTTTTGTTGCCGCCCAGTACTAGCAGACCTGATTCAACTAATTAAGGGCTTGACGATGCGTCGAATGTGGTGTGTTAGTACTAGGCAGGAACAACTGCGTTAGGTTACTATATATGTTCCATTGTGATACACCCTCCTTCTGTCTCTACATCTCGTCACCGTCAACTCTTCCCTCTGTCTCTTTCCACAGGAGCAGAGGAGTACACAGGCACAGATAGCAGAGAGAGGTAGGTGGCTCATCTCTTCACAGTGTTTGGGCTAAATGATTGGCCGCCCATGCTGCCTCTGATGGTACGAGGGGGGGGGGGGATCTGTGTCCCCAACATAAGCCCTAGGATGCATTCCAAATGGCACCCTGTTCCCTATATAGTGCACGAGCCCTGGTCGAAAGTAGTGCACTATAAAGGGAATAGGGTTCCATTTGGGCCCCAAGTCAGTCTCAGATGTGGTTTTGTCCCTCCCTCTCAGATGGGTGATTAGGAGAGAGCAGGGGTTTGGCTGTAAAACATCACTCTGTTCTGCTGTTTGATGTTCAGATGGGTGATTAGGGGAGAGCAGGGGTTTGGCTGTAAAACATCCCTCTGTTCTGCTGTTTGATGTTCAGATGGGTGATTAGGGGAGAGCAGGGGTTTGGCTGTAAAACATCCCTCTGTTCTGCTGTTTGATGTTCAGATGGGTGATTAGGGGAGAGCAGGGGTTTGGCTGTAAAACATCCCTCTGTTCTGCTGTTTGATGTTCGGATGGGTGATTAGGGGAGAGCAGGGTTTTGGCTGTAAAACATCCCTCTGTTCTGCTGTTTGATGTTCAGATGGGTGATTAGGGAGAGCAGGGGTTTGGCTGTAAAACATCCCTCTGTTCTGCTGTTTGATGTTCAGATGGGTGATTAGGGGAGAGCAGGGGTTTGGCTGTAAAACATCACTCTGTTCTGCTGTTTGATGTTCGGATGGGTGATTAGGGAGAGCAGGGGTTTGGCTGTAAAACATCCCTCTGTTCTGCTGTTTGATGTTCAGATGGGTGATTAGGGAGAGCAGGGGTTTGGCTGTAAAACATCCCTCTGTTCTGCTGTTTGATGTTCAGATGGGTGATTAGGGGAGAGCAGGGGTTTGGCTGTAAAACATCACTCTGTTCTGCTGTTTGATGTTCAGATGGGTGATTAGGGGAGAGCACGGGTTTGGCTGTAAAACATCCCTCTGTTCTGCTGTTTGATGTTCAGATGGGTGATTAGGGGAGAGCAGGGGTTTGGCTGTAAAACATCCCTCTGTTCTGCTGTTTGATGTTCAGATGGGTGATTAGGGGAGAGCAGGGGTTTGGCTGTAAAACATCCCTCTGTTCTGCTGTTTGATGTTCAGATGGGTGATTAGGGGGAGAGCAGGGGTTTGGCTGTAAAACATCCCTCTGTTCTGCTGTTTGATGTTCAGATGGGTGATTAGGGGAGAGCAGGGGTTTGGCTGTAAAACATCACTCTGTTCTGCTGTTTGATGTTCAGATGGGTGATTAGGGGAGAGCAGGGGTTTGGCTGTAAAACATCCATATGTTCTGCTGTTTGATGTTCAGATGGGTGATTAGGGGAGAGCAGGGGTTTGGCTGTAAAACATCACTCTGTTCTGCTGTTTGATGTTCAGATGGGTGATTAGGGGAGAGCAGGGGTTTGGCTGTAAAACATCCCTCTGTTCTGCTGTTTGATGTTCGGATGGGTGATTAGGGGAGAGCAGGGGTTTGGCTGTAAAACATCACTCTGTTCTGCTGTTTGATGTTCGGATGGGTGATTAGGGGAGAGCAGGGGTTTGGCTGTAAAACATCCCTCTGTTCTGCTGTTTGATGTTCAGATGGGTGATTAGGGGAGAGCAGGGGTTTGGCTGTAAAACATCCCTCTGTTCTGCTGTTTGATGTTCAGATGGGTGATTAGGGGAGAGCAGGGGTTTGGCTGTAAAACATCCCTCTGTTCTGCTGTTTGATGTTCAGATGGGTGATTAGGGGAGAGCAGGGGTTTGGCTGTAAAACATCCCTCTGTTCTGCTGTTTGATGTTCAGATGGGTGATTAGGGGAGAGCAGGGGTTTGGCTGTAAAACATCCCTCTGTTCTGCTGTTTGATGTTCAGATGGGTGATTAGGGGAGAGCAGGGGTTTGGCTGTAAAACATCCCTCTGTTCTGCTGTTTGATGTTCAGATGGGTGATTAGGGAGAGCAGGGGTTTGGCTGTAAACATCCCTCTGTTCTGCTGTTTGATGTTCAGATGGGTGATTAGGGGAGAGCAGGGGTTTGGCTGTAAAACATCCCTCTGTTCTGCTGTTTGATGTTCAGATGGGTGAATAGGGGAGAGCAGGGGTTTGGCTGTAAAACATCCCTCTGTTCTGCTGTTTGATGTTCGGATGGGTGATTAGGGGAGAGCAGGGGTTTGGCTGTAAAACATCCCTCTGTTCTGCTGTTTGATGTTCAGATGGGTGATTAGGGGAGAGCAGGGGTTTGGCTGTAAAACATCCCTCTGTTCTGCTGTTTGATGTTCAGATGGGTGATTAGGGGAGAGCAGGGGTTTGGCTGTAAAACATCCCTCTGTTCTGCTGTTTGATGTTCAGATGGGTGAATAGGGGAGAGCAGGGGTTTGGCTGTGAAACATCACTATTTTCTGCTGTTTGATGTGTAGAGACAGAGGGTATTGTTAATGAATGAGGTAGAGGGAAAAGAGTGTGTTTGTAGGGTGTGGGGGGGTACAGAGGTGTCTGTGTGTGGTGTGTGTACTTGTTTTCATACTTATCAGGACCCCAGTGTCCTCACAATTCACCCCAATGTCCTGACAAGGTAGGAAAACAAGAACTTTTTTGAAAAGTCAGGACTTTTTTAATGTCCTGAATTTGTTCAAATGCTGTTCTAAGCTTAAGGGTTAGGTTTAGGGAAAATAGGATTTTTAATGTTCAAACATTTTTACTCCCCAAAAAGTCAAGAAATTTCACTAAAATAAACCTGTGTATGTGTACACCATGATCCATTCCCAGTTCCCCCCTACACAGACTTAACACTACTGTAGACCATGATCCATTCCTATTCCCCCTACACAGACTTAACACTACTGTAGACCATGATCCATTCCTATTCCCCCTACACAGACTTAACACTACTGTAGACCATGATCCATTCCTATTCCCCCTACACAGACTTAACACTACTGTAGACCATGATCCATTCCTAGTTCCCCCCTACACAGACTTAACACTACTGTAGACCATGATCCATTCCTAGTTCCCCCCTACACAGACTTAACACTACTGTAGACCATGATCCATTCCCAGTTCCCCCTACACAGACTTAACACTACTGTAGACCATGATCCATTCCTAGTTCCCCCCTACACAGACTTAACACTACTGTAGACCATGATCCATTCCTAGTTCCCCCCTACACAGACTTAACACTACTGTAGACCATGATCCATTCCCAGTTCCCCCTACACAGACTTAACACTACTGTAGACCATGATCCATTCCTATTCCCCCTACACAGACTTAACACTACTGTAGACCATGATCCATTCCCAGTTCCCCCCTACACAGACTTAACACTACTGTACACCATGATCCATTCCCAGTTCCCCCCTACACAGACTTAACACTACTGTAGACCATGATCCATTCCCAGTTCCCCCCTACACAGACTTAACACTACTGTACACCATGATCCATTCCCAGTTCCCCCCTACACAGACTTAACACTACTGTAGACCATGATCCATTCCTATTCCCCCTACCAGACTTAACACTACTGTAGACCATGATCCATTCCCAGTTCCCCCTACACAGACTTAACACTACTGTAGACCATGATCCATTCCTATTCCCCCCTACACAGACTTAACACTACTGTAGACCATGATCCATTCCTAGTTCCCCCTACACAGACTTAACACTACTGTAGACCATGATCCATTCCCAGTTCCCCCCTACACAGACTTAACACTACTGTAGACCATGATCCATTCCCAGTTCCCCCCTACACAGACTTAACACTACTGTAGACCATGATCCATTCCTAGTTCCCCCTACACAGACTTAACACTACTGTAGACCATGATCCATTCCTAGTTCCCCCCTACACAGACTTAACACTACTGTAGACC
>NW_025535152.1:47500-62500 GCF_020615455.1 Coregonus clupeaformis | reverse complement strand
TGTAATAATAATAATGTTCTTTTTGTAAATTGTATTCTAAAGGTTATTTTTGTATATGCCGTTTCCTCCTCTCTTCAGTCTCTGCCCTACTCCACAAGGGATAGTCCACTCCAGTCCGGGAGGAACAGAAGACTCCTGGTTTTCCTTCTCTCTCTCCTTCTAATCAGAGACTAATTAGACTCTCTGGCCAATCAGACACATTAATCAATCAATCAATCAACTTACTAACAACCAGGGTAGAAAAGAAAGCCAGGAGTAGTTTAGCGTTCCAGGCCTGGAGTTGAATTCCCTTGGACTCTAACTGCTACCCCTAGTGTTTGTTTCGGAGCTCGTCTGTGCCTTTTGGAGGGTGCTCCCCCCCCCTTCTCCCATCATCAGCAGCAGCTGCAGCACGTGTAGCGATGTGCTCAGCCGTGTCGGTTGGTCCGCTCCTCTTGGAAACTGGCTGCATCCCAAATGGCACCCTATTCCCTATATAGTGCACTACATTTGCTCTGGTCAAAGGTAGTGCACTATGTAGGGAATAGGGCACTATGGGGGCTCTGGTCAAAAGCAGTGCACTATATAGGGAATAGGGTGCCATTTGGGATGCAAGCCTCGCTCAGAAACATCCCACACACACACACACACACACAACACAGACCTGTTTGTATGTTGCATAAATCAATGGACCCGTCAGTAAAGACTAAAGACATAAAGTAGAACGTGCTTCCTTGTTTTCCTACACTGTGTTTAAAGAGTGTCTAGAGGGGCTGGGGGAGTAGCGCTGGGGCTTCCTGTGTGTGGGTGGGTGGGGATTGTGTGTGTGTAGTCATGCTGCAGGTGTTCAGAGGGATGAGTACATGTCACCATCCTGGGACTTGGCAGGAAGTGAACTCAGCAGGGGGTTCTTTATCAACATCAACCTGGGGCTTTCCACACACACACACGGTTCCATATAAGCTCCACTCAGACCTGTTTTTTCCCCCCTTGATATGTGATAATTTGACACACATTTTCTCACTGTAGGTTGACACATGACGCATGACACACACACACTTAAATTGGAAGGGTTTTAGTATGTGTTCGTTAAAATGAGTTTCTACACACCTGGGGGTTTCCTCTGCATGTGTTAATTTGAGACACATTTCCTCCCTGTGACTGCAGGTGGGAGTTATTGATGAAGCATCTGACACTTCTATCGGGGGCAGGTTTCTGGAATGTATTGGGCTGACATGTTCCAATTACATTACAATTCTTACACGTCCAAATCCGAAGCTACTGGTCCCATTGAGGAAGCTCAGTTTAATGAACAAAAATATACAACTGGAATGAATTGTCTACTGGCTCACACGCTTCTTCGCTTTATATCTGGCTCAGGTCCTGGACTAGTCTCTCAGATCACTATTGAGAAAGCGGAGCTGTGCAAACACAATTTAAAGGCATTGATTTAATAATAAGTGTGCCTAGCAGTTGTGGTGCATCCTTCAAAATGACTTGGTGAGAAGAACAGTAGAGTACAGTTGGGAGGTGCTTTGTGTGGCTTAATGACCCAAGAACCCCATAGTATTGTTTCTGCTTCCAAATTAAAGACGGATGTTGCATACATGACTGACCATAACAGCATCCACTTCAGTCTACTTCAGTGCCTGGTCGCCACACACAGAGCCTTTGTCTGAGCTGCTCCGCTTACATTTGAACTCTAGTTCTAGAACTCAATGTTTGAACTCTAGTTCTAGAACTCTTAACATAAACCGTACAGACATCTATATCTCACTGACATACTGAACTCAAGGCTGCATATCTCTGAGATCAGTGTATCCTGTATAAATATTGCAATGGACCAATGCAGCAATGTCTTGACTGCCACTGACTGCACTCAAACACACAGTATTACCTCAGAGTATTCTATTCATCTGTTTCAAAGTTCTAGGTTCTCTCGCTCTGTGGTTGAACTGGTGTTAGTGTCACCAGGAAAGGGGAAGTAATGAAATAGTATTTTTATTCAGCATCAGTGGCATAGCAGGTCTTTCTTTACCTTGAAGTAATTGCAAAGGGACTCCCTGCCTGGTCTGAGATATTCAATCTTAGGCCGTTTTTTAGATTGCTAATGCAGGCCACGGACAGACTGTTAAAACACAAAGGGGGTTATATAATACTAGTGCATGGCTTGCTGTTCTGTTTTGGTCTGTCTCATCTCTCACTATCTGTCTGTTGCTCTGAGGGGCAAGAGGGAGGACTGCATTGTTTTCAGAATGAGTGTTGCGCAAACTCTCTGGTTTCCTGTGAGATCTCATGCGAAAATAAAGTGCTTCACCAAAATGCATGGGGTGATTAGTACATCTGTATGACCATGCAACCATGCTGATCACCTGTCCTTGATCATCCAATAAGGTCACTGAACAAGATCTCTCAAAGTAGGCATTTCACACATTAGTACATACTTTAAAACATTGCAATAACAATGTAGTATGACCATGAATGGATTCATGATGCTCACATGTCCTTGATTGTCCAACAAGGTCACTGAACAATATATTTTGAACAGTAAAGCATTCTATCCATATTTACTTCGTAGCATTGTAGTTACATATAGCACTGGGACAATGCTGCCATCTGGGTCTCTTATAAAACACATGTTAATCACAATAAAGACTAACCTGGACAAATCAAGGTAAAAAAAAAAATGTTACTCATAATTTGCTCTGAGAGAACTTACTTACAGAGAAATACTCAACAATGAACACATCCAGAGAGAATTGTCAAAAGGCAGTTTTCCTCCCTATCGGTGAACAGTTGGCGCCTGTAAACAGCAGACAGCAGGTGAGACTGTGTAGCGGCCAGCAGCACTAAAGAGACCTTCAATCATCACCTGGGGTTTGTCAATGGCTGAAAGCGTTTATTTAAAAAAAAACACATTACAGCATTCACACAGAGACAGCTGGTTGTTGTGCACAGTAGCCTACTAAAACATTATCTATGCCTATAACAGCCTTGCTTTTTTTCTAACCGAAAAATGCGGTCAGGTCTCCCTTAGGAAAGAGGTCTTCTGACCTCAATGGGAGTTCAATGGTTAAATAAAATACTGTCTGAGTAGAAGGTAAGGTTGGTCCTAGCCCAAGTTTCAGGTTTATCCAAGCAAGGATTTACTTTTTATGTCGTTGATCTCATTGGAAGTCAACCCCAGTGAATAGGTCTGGCTAGGCCTATAGGAGCATGGCTTTCTGTCTCAGTGAGTGCACTACTAGACAGCTACTCCTGTCTCTCTCTCCACATGAGTGCACCAGTGAAAATTGTGTCAGCCAGAGCCAGCTGCAGCGCCAGCCAGGGTTGAGGTGGTGCTCTGCGCGCTCTCTCTCTCTCTGCCCAGGCCATTTGTCATCCACCCACGCTGGGTCACACACACACGACCTTTTGGTTACTGGCCCAGCGCTCTTAACCCTAGACTACCTGCCGCAAGTCAAAGGACCAGAGGGTCCCACGATGAAGCGCAAGTGCCAGAACACTTTCCTTACACAGTGAACAACACTAGGTACATTGAGTGTGTAGGCCCAAAGGGCTATTAATTTATTAAACCGAACCTCCTCAGTTTTAATAGAGTTTAAAGGAGCCTATAATATTGTAACGACACTGGGTTTTTAAGCGCCGATATTGACTGCCACGGCGCATGCTTTTGGGGCACGGTGGATGGCGCGCTCGATTTAGGGCTAGAAGGTTGGGGGTTCGAGACCTGCTCCCTGCCTGTTTCATTATAATATATTTATTTTGGGTGTTAAATCAACAGACAGTATGAAAGGGGTCCCTATTAACAGATGTATATACATTACCTTAGGTTGGCTAATGCTGTAATGTTATGAAGCCTAAGGCATATGTGTGTAATAATCTGTTGTAAATTATGAGATAGATTTATATATCCTCCATCACAGAGTTAAGGTTGTCCTGCAGTATGTTTCCCGCGTAATGCAACATGCCGAGTGTCCCATTTCTCCTCCCACCAATCGTTATACTTAGGTCCAGACCCCACCTCCAACCTGCCCTGCCTGTCAGTTAGCGACAAGACTCCCCCCCTCTCTGCCTGCCGAGCACAAACGCTGTCGGGAGAGTAAATACAGAAAGCCCCAAGATGGCGGAGTCACTGAGCTTCATTCACTTTGGTGCAGCGACCAAAAGCCCGCTCGCCAAACCGAAAGAGCGGAAAGTAGCGTCGGAGACCCGGCCGCAGTCTTCCCGGGACATTCACCCGCCGCCGCCCAAGCGAATCCGAAACGACGAGAAGAGCCTTAAACCTAAGAAACTAAACGGGGAAGGAGGTGCAGGGGGAGGTGGCGGCGCAGTGGAGAAGCAGCACCAGAAGCAGAGTTCAGGCAACCCGACAACATGGAGCTTCAGCCCGGTCAAGGCGAGCAGCAACTCATCCGCGCCCCTCGAGCCTCCCATTCACAAAGTGTTCAAGCAGAGCGCTTTCCTCGCCTCGCATACCAAACCACCATCCAAAAAGCCCAAGGAAAAACGAGTGAAAGAGAAGGATTTCAAGGAAAAGAAGAAACATAAACCAATCCCTGGTACTCCTGGAGATAATATTAGCAGCAGTCTGAGTAACGTCACTTCAGTAATGAAGAAGGAGAACGGGGAGATGAACTTGGTGCAGAAAGGTATTTTATATGAATGCGCAATTTTACACACTAAACGTTTGGCTCGATATACAAGAATATAAAGTTTTGCTGCATGTTATTGTCCAAAGAAAGACAACGTCAGTGTCCATTAGCCACTTAGCTTTTCAGTGCTTGTGGCTGTCGCCTCTTCAGGACTATGAAAGCATGTGGAGCCGACAGTGTGCACTGTGCAGTATGACAATGTGTCCAGTCCAGAACTGCGTCTGTTTTCGCGTCTTGTTCGAAATAGATTTGGCGTTATTATGAAAGGGACCGTTTACATTTCTAATTCTATGCACGATTGTACATCTAAGGACATTTTTACGGTGAAATTATAAGGTTGCTTTCCTAGTTTAGCTGTTCTTCTCGCTTGTTTGGCTAATGGCTGCGGATTTACCCGCTCTTGAACCCACATAGAAAGTGCACGTTCGAATGTTAAAGTATCCAGCATTCTTCTTCTGCAAACTGTTACATAGCGTTTCGCGGCTGTCTAGCCACGGTTGGAAACATTGTTGCACATTTGACAAACACACGTTAGTTCAATTCAAACGGGAAATACAATTGGTCAACCAGAGCGGAACAAATTGGCGTGGTTGGATAAACAAACAACTGTAAGATCAGCATTACGCTCTGAGAGAGCTTTAGACGCGTTTTCGAAACATTGACCAATCATTAGGCCTACACATAAATGGTGTTTTAATTGTAACGGGTGGTTTTAAGATTGTGTTCAAATTACGGTTTAATAAACAATCGCCCGCCATTAACTGTTGTTTTTGTACCACCACCACGCCCCCCAAATATCATCAGAGCAGCGAGCGAGCGGTGGAGTCAAGGTACAGCTATCTCTACCACTGAATATTATTACATGCCTGCTGCCACTATCAACCACATGAACAGATCTGTCTCAAACTGTCATTATAACACAAAGGATGTTATTCATACAGTTTGGACCCAATCTTTTAGGACTCATTCATTTCTTAAATGTTACCCATGTGAGAGAAATGAAGACAGTACCTATTATAAAACTGAGATGTCCCCTTGTGACAGATGCTGGGATGGCAGAGCAAGATGGTAGATCTTCATCCTACTTAAAAGGGGATAAAATACATATTTCAGCATTCTAGTTCTATGTATTACAAGATGATTCCAAGTAGGCCTACAAAATATATATTGAAGTTTACATTCTAGTTCTAGGTATTACAATACTATTTTGAAGTTCAACGCAACATTATAATTCTATGTATTACAAGATAATTTCAAGTTCTAAAGAACATTATAATTATATTCCAAGAACACCTGGAGTTCATTCTCAGCATAAAAAAGCCAGGCCTACTGCATATTGGATTCCAACTTCAGGCTGGTGTTGGCTCCATTGAGATAAGCAGGTGTAAGCTGGTAGGACAGAAGGCTGGTGTTGGCTCCATTGAGATAAGCAGGTGTAAGCTGGTAGGACAGAAGGCTGGTGTTGGCTCCATTGAGATAAGCAGGTGTAAGCTGGTAGGACAGAAGGCTGTTGAGAGTGAGAGCTGTGAAAGCTGGAGGACTTGAACTCAGTCAAGCGGAGAGTGATATGGGCGGTAATTCCACGGTAAGAGTGTTGCTGAGACCCAGATTTTTCACTTTAAAATGGAGGCTATGTCAAACAAAAACCAATGATTGCAAATTTAAACAAACCATACAACTCTATGCACAATGACTACTTTTAACAATGTCCATGGAAAATTGTACAAGGACTACTTTTAACAATGTCCATGGAAAATTGTACAAGAACACATTTACTTGAAGAACAGTGCAGATGCAAAGTTTGATAACAGAATAACGGTTTGTGCTGTTGGTGCCGTCATTCTGTTACCAAACATTGCATCTGACATATTCACACACACACACACACACACACACCTCCGAGATGTTTTTGGCAGATAGAACACCAACACTTCTAATACTTCCTATGACCCTGGTGAAATGTCCCTAATGTTGATTGTCTATTTATTGAATATGTTACATAATATCAATGACTTTAGGGGCTGGTTTTAGGCTGATTAAAATCCCCAGTAGAGAGTAATGTTTTAGGGGCTGTTTTAGGCTGATTAAAATCCCCAGTAGAGAGTAATGTTTTAGGGGCTGGTTTTAGGCTGATTAAAATCCCCAGTAGAGAGTAATGTTTTAGGGGCTGTTTTAGGCTGATTTAAAATCCCCAGTAGAGAGTAATGTTTTAGGGGCTGTTTTAGGCTGATAAAATCCCCAGTAGGGAGTAATGAGTCACTTATTATTTTCTATGAATGTGTAACAAGTTATTGAACAGATCGGAAGCCTCATGCTGTGCACTACAGTTGCTTCTCCCTTTTGGCCGGAAAACCAAACTATTAGGCCCAACGTTTGAAATGTAGCTTGCACACATTCCAGTGGTGTGACGTGGTGTCACATTTTTAAAGGTTTTGTACTGTCAGACCCTTGTAAACATGCTTTTTGTTTACATGTCTTCTACTGCCTGTTGAACCTCCCCCACCCCCCCTTTTTGTTTTGTTTTTGCGCTGAGGTTCTTGCACTGGACTCTATGTGCGCTCGCTCACATACACACACACACACACACTACATAAGCTCACACACACAAAACACACATGCATATTGACGCCACACACACTAACACATAGACAGACTTTCACACTCTTCACATACGCTGCTGCTACTGTTTATTATCTATCCTGAATGCCTAGTTACTTTACCCCTACCTACATGTACATATTACCTCAGTTATCTCATCTACCTCGTACCCCTGCACATTGACTCTATACCGGTACTCCTTGTATATAGCCTCATTATCGTTTTTTTATTGTTACTATTTCAAATATTATTTTTTTTGTATTTTTTCTTGAACTATTTTTTGTCTTCGTTGGGCAAGGGCTCGTAAGTAAGCATTTCACGGTCAATTCTACACTTGTCGTATTCAGCGCATGTGACAAATACAATTTGATTTGACTAGGCTGCAGCGTATGTGATGAGTCAAAGTTAGTGCAAAAAGTGTATAGTTCCCCTATGGTTCCTTGGCTCTTCAGTTCCTCTGAATATTTCACTGTAGATTTGATAATTACACTTACGGTGTAATTACTGACTTACTGTAATGGGTTACGACAATTTCTGTCTGCCTTTGTCTTTTAATTGGATTTTACCTTGCTATTTAGGGGCCTTTTCTCCACTGCTTCCCACCTACGACATGTTCATAAATGGCTAAACCTAGATTATAATCATTTTAATGCAATGCTATAATGTTAAATGCACTGTGACATTTACTGCAGTTTCTGTAAATTGGCATAATGCTTTTCTACCTGCCATTTCTGCAACTTTCCAATAATGCCCAGCTGTATAATCATGCTAGCTACCAAACAGGTAGTCATCAGAGTAATATTACTAATTACATTGTCCTGTGTGTTTAACAGCTGAAAATCTAAGAGGTTGCATTTCAGCGACGCCCCTAAATTGCTTTCCTCAAATGTCAGCAATAGCCTATCTTGTAAAAAAGTCTGACTTTCTTTTTGAGAACCTGTCGGCCTTCTGACTGGAAAGCAGTTAGGAATCAGTCAATTAGGGAGTGAGAGTCTGTGTCCAAAATGGCACCCTATACTGTGCGTCCAAAATGGCACCCTATACTGTGCGTCCAAAATGGCACCCTATACTGTGCGTCCAAAATGGCACCCTATACTGTGCGTCCAAAATGGCACCCTATACTGTGCGTCCAAAATGGCACCCTATACTGTGTGTCCAAAATGGCACCCTATACTGTTCGTCCAAAATGGCACCCTATACTGTGCGTCCAAAATGGCACCCTATACTGTGCGTCCAAAATGGCACCCTATACTGTGCGTCCAAAATGGCACCCTATACTGTGCGTCCAAAATGGCACCCTATACTGTGTGTCCAAAATGGCACCCTATACTGTGTGTCCAAAATGGCACCCTATACACTACATTACTCTTGACCAGGGCCATTAGGGAATAGGGTGCCATTTGGGACGCAGGCTGAATTACTGTGGAGAGTGAGTCTGTTTCCTTCTATCTACTGTACCATAGCCTGCCCCTCTCCTGAAATGTCACTCAAGGCCTCACCCTGACTTCTCTCTCTCTCTCAGACCACAACAGGAAGGACAAGACGAAGGACAAGACGAAGGACAAGACGAAGGACAAGACGAAGGACAAGACGAAGGAGAAGACGAAGGAGAAGAAGAAACACAAAGTGATGAATGAGATCAAGAGGGAGAACGGAGAGGTGAAGGTCCTTCAGAAAGGTATGTTGATAACGATGTGACCTGGGTGTGTTCCAAATGGCACCCTATTCCCTATTATAGTGTACTACTGTTGACCAGGGTGCGGTATATCAAGAGTAGCTACGTTCAGTGTTTACCCCTACCATTATATAGCTATAACCAGGGCTATAACCAGGACTAGGCTATAACCAGGTCTATAACCAGGACTAGGCTATAACCAGGTCTATAACCAGGGCTATAACCAGGACTAGGCTATAACCAGGTCTATAACCAGGACTAGGCTATAACCAGGTCTATAACCAGGGCTATAACCAGGACTAGGCTATAACCAGGTCTATAACCAGGACTAGGCTATAACCAGGGCTATAACCAGTACTAGGATATAACCAGGACTAGGCTATAACCAGGGCTATAACCAGTACTAGGCTATAACCAGGGCTATAACCAGTACTAGGCTATAACCAGGGCTATAACCAGTACTAGGCTATAACCAGGGCTATAACCAGTACTAGGCTATAACCAGGGCTATAACCAGGACTAGGCTATAACCAGGGCTTTAACCAGGACTAGGCTATAACCAGGTCTATAACCAGGACTAGGCTATAACCAGGGCTATAACCAGGACTAGGCTATAACCAGGGCTATAACCAGGGCTATAACCAGGGCTATAACCAGGGCTATAACCAGGACTATAACCAGGACTATAACCAGGGCTATAACCAGGACTAGGCTATAACCAGGGCTATAACCAGGACTATAACAGGACTAGGCTATAACCAGGGCTATAACCAGGACTAGGCTATAACCAGGGCTATAACCAGGGCTATAACCAGGACTAGGATATAACCAGGGCTATAACCAGGACTAGGATATAACCAGGACTAGGCTATAACCAGGGCTATAACCAGGACTAGGCTATAACCAGGGCTATAACCAGGACTAGGCTATAACCAGGGCTAGGCTATAACCAGGGCTATAACCAGGACTAGGCTATAACCAGGGCTATAACCAGGACTAGGCTATAACCAGGGCTATAACCAGGGCTATAACTAGGACTAGGCTATAACCAGGGCTATAACCAGGGCTAGGCTATAACCAGGGCTATAACCAGGGCTAGGCTATAACCAGGGCTATAACCAGGACTAGGCTATAACCAGGGCTATAACCAGGACTAGGATATAACCAGGACTAGGCTATAACCAGGGCTAGGCTATAACCAGGACTAGGCTATAACCAGGGCTATAACCAGGACTAGGATATAACCAGGACTAGGCTATAACCAGGGCTATAACCAGGACTAGGATATAACCAGGGCTATAACCAGGACTAGGCTATAACCAGGACTAGGCTATAACCAGGTCTATAACCAGGACTAGGCTATAACCAGGGCTATAACCAGGACTAGGCTATAACCAGGACTAGGCTATAACCAGGGCTATAACCAGGACTAGGATATAACCAGGACTAGGCTATAACCAGGTCTATAACCAGGACTAGGCTATAACCAGGGCTATAACCATGACTAGGCTATAACCAGGGCTATAACCAGGACTAGGATATAACCAGGGCTAGGCTATAACCAGGTCTATAACCAGGACTAGGCTATAACAACCTCCCGAGTTGCGCAGTGGTCTAAGGCACTGCATCGCAGTGCTAGCTGTGCCACTAGAGATCCTGGTTCGAATCCAGGCTCTGTCGTAGCCGGCCGCGACCGGGAGACCCATGGGGCGGCGCACAATTGGCCCAGCGTCGTCCAGGGTAAGGGAGGGAATGGCCGGCAGGGGATGTAGCTCAGTTGGTAGAGCATGGCGTTTGCAACGCCAGGGTTGTGGGTTCGATAAAATAATGTATGTGCTAACTGTAAGTCGCTCTGGATAAGAGCGTCTGCTAAATGACTAAAATGTAAATGTAATAACCAGGGCTATAACCAGGACTATAACCAGGACTAGGCTATAACCAGGGCTATAACCAGGACTAGGCTATAACCAGGGCTATAACCAGGGCTATAACCAGGACTAGGCTAACCAGGGCTATAACCAGGACTAGGATATAACCAGGACTAGGCTATAACCAGGGCTATAACCAGGTCTATAACCAGGACTAGGCTATAACCAGGTCTATAACCAGGACTAGGCTATAACCAGGGCTATAACCAGGACTAGTCTATAACCAGGGCTATAACCAGGACTAGGCTATAACCAGGTCTATAACCAGGACTAGGCTATAACCAGGGCTATAACCAGGACTAGGCTATAACCAGGGCTATAACCAGGGCTATAACCAGGACTAGGATATAACCAGGACTAGGCTATAACCAGGGCTATAACCAGGACTAGGATATAACCAGGGCTATAACCAGGACTAGGATATAACCAGGACTAGGCTATAACCAGGGCTATAACCAGGACTAGGCTATAACCAGCGCTATAACCAGGACTAGGCTATAACCAGGACTAGGCTATAACCAGGGCTATAACCAGGACTAGGCTATAACCAGGGCTATAACCAGGACTAGGCTATAACCAGGGCTATAACCAGGGCTATAACCAGGACTAGGCTATAACCAGGGCTATAACCAGGGCTATAACCAGGGCTATAACCAGGGCTATAACCAGGACTAGGCTATAACCAGGGCTATAACCAGGGCTATAACCAGGGCTAGGCTATAACCAGGGCTAGGCTATAACCAGGGCCCAGACCACTCAGCCCGTGACTAAAGCCTTTAACTGGAACAGCTGCTGAAGTGATCGTTCTGGCTCAGACTGAGAGTTGGCTGATTTGATCCCTAATGGCACCCTATTCCCTTTAAAGTGCTTTTGACCAGGGAAGTTCACTATATAGGGAATATGGTGCTATCTGGGAGGGACCCTGAGAGTAGGCTGTGTTCACTACTGGTTCAGTCACACAAACAGACTCATGTTCTTCAATCCAGAGTTTGGCTGAGACAGATGGCTGTTTTATGATTACCCCCTCCATCTCTCTCTCTCCATCTCTCTCTGTCTGTCTCTCTCCATCTCTCTCTGTCTGTCTCTCTTTCTCTCTCACTTTCCCCATGTGAATCGATGTATGATTTAGACATATTTAGCCCACTGTGAGCCAGCCTAAGCTATTCATATCTGATGTTGTCCTATATATCTGTGACAGAGACTGGCCTAAGTGCTGCCAAATTATTCATAGTTGTGTAATAGCAATAATCATGTAATAATTGTGCTATATTAGCAATGGTAGCTACAGCTGCATTTTTACTAGCAGTGAGCCCCCTCCTTAACCTGCTTTTAAATAGGCTAAAATGAGTGTGGTGTGATGGTGGGAATGAACAACCCAGACCCTGCTGGCATTTGCCTGACCTTACACAATGCCCATGACCTGATACAGCGAGCCGGGCAGCCAGAGTTGTATTTATTTAGACTGTTAGAGTGGCTTCCCATGTCTGTTAAATGATCGCTCAATGTCCAGGCAGCCAGCACAGCCAGCCAGCACAGCCAGTCATGCAGCCAGCACAGCCAGTCAGCCAGCCAGCCAGCACAGCCAGTCAGGCAGCCAGCACAGCCAGTCAGGCAGTCAGTCAGCCAGTCAGTGTTGTGTTAACGTGACGTGAGGCTGTCCTTCAACCATACCAGTGTACTGTTTATACCTGCCTGTCCTTCAACCGTACCAGTGTACTATTTATACCTGCCTGTCCTTCAACCGTACCAGTGTACTATTTATACCTGCCTGTCCTTCAACCGTACCAGTGTACTATTTATACCTGCCTGTCCTTCAACCGTACCAGTGTACTATTTATACCTGCCTGTCCTTCAACCGTACCAGTGTACTATTTATACCTGACTGTCCTTCAACCGTACCAGTGTACTATTTATACCTGACTGTCCTTCAACTGTACCAGTGCACTATTTATACCTGCCTGTCCTTCAACCGTACCAGTGTACTATTTATACCTGCCTGTCCTTCAACCGTACCAGTGTACTATTTATACCTGACTGTCCTTCAACCGTACCAGTGTACTATTTATACCTGACTGTCCTTCAACCGTACCAGTGCACTATTTATACCTGCCTGTCCTTCAACCGTACCAGTGTACTATTTATACCTGACTGTCCTTCAACTGTACCAGTGCACTATTTATACCTGACTGTCCTTCAACCGTACCAGTGCACTATTTATACCTGCCTGTCCTTCAACCGTACCAGTGTACTATTTATACCTGACTGTCCTTCAACTGTACCAGTGCACTATTTATACCTGCCTGTCCTTCAACCGTACCAGTGTACTATTTATACCTGCCTGTCCTTCAACCGTACCTGTGTACTATTTATACCTGCCTGTCCTTCAACCGTACCAGTGTACTATTTATACCTGCCTGTCCTTCAACCGTACCAGTGCACTATTTATACCTGCCTGTCCTTCAACCGTACCAGTGTACTATTTATACCTGCCTGTCCTTCAACCGTACCAGTGTACTATTTATACCTGCCTGTCCTTCAACCGTACCAGTGCACTATTTATACCTGCCTGTCCTTCAACCGTACCAGTGTACTATTTATACCTGCCTGTCTTTCAACCGTACCAGTGCACTATTTATACCTGCCTGTCCTTCAACCGTACCAGTGTACTATTTATACCTGCCTGTCCTTCAACCGTACCAGTGTACTATTTATACCTGCCTGTCCTTCAACCGTACCAGTGCACTATTTATACCTGCCTGTCCTTCAACCGTACCAGTGTACTATTTATACCTGCCTGTCTTTCAACCGTACCAATGTATTATTTATACCTGCCTGTCCTTCAACCGTACCAGTATGTACACAGACCCGACATTGTATGTGTGTGTCAACAAATGAATTTCTGTGTGTGCGCTAGCAGAGGGTACTGTGGATTGCTCTGGTGAGCATGCTGAAAGAGGTAGCCAGTTCATTGTTAGCTGTGCTGAATAATTAGCACCGTTGGACGGGCCTGTGCACAGTCCTAACACTATGACCGGTGGTCAGCTTAGTACAGTGGCACTGGCTGCTCTTAATGCTATACTCAAACCCCCTCTATCAATATGGCCACTGCACAAACTGTGTGTGTGGCGGGCAGAAGCCTTTCAGCACAACACCAGTCTGCTCAAAAGGTCATGACCCTAAACCCCAGCGGAGGACTAACAGTGAGGGGCTTGACTATGGCAGCAAGGCAACAGACTCAGATTTCCCTCTCTCATTTGCACTTTGTGTACACACACACACACACACACACACACACACACACACACACACACACACACACACACACACACACACACACACACACACACACACACACACACACACACACACACACACACACACACACACACACACACACACACACACACACACACACACACACACACACACACACACACACACACACACACACACACACACACACACAGAGGGTTTGTTCTGAATAGAAAAGTGTTGGGTGGGCCGCCTAAGTGTTTTTTTTGGGCCATCTATGTAAAAATATAATAAAAGAGAAGATTTATAAGGTATGTAGAAAAGATAATGGATTAATATATTTTAAAATAAGATAATCTTTGAGAACTAACAATCACCAAAATAGAAGCTAGACAGTCAGGGAGAATCTAAAATTCTATTTTTGTCATGGCATGGGGCCCTCAGTGATGTTGTTGTTATGTTTGAGTCACTCAGACAGCATAAGCCATGGCAGAATGTGTAGAATAGTGAGTATTATTTTCATAGTGTAGTGACTACTACTACACTGCAGTGTGACAGAGCCTGGTCCCCGTGTGAGAGGCTGAGCTGGGTGTCACAGGCCTGTGTCTGTCTCTCTGACTGGGGACAGGAAACGGAGCAGGCTGCCCTTCCTGCATGGTGCTGCTCAGAGTCCTAGCAGGAGGGAGGCCTACGAGTGACACTCTGCTAACACCACCTTGCAGTGTCTTCAGTTCAGTAGCCACACATGATGTAGTGTCAAAGATAGCAATGTGAGTAGAACGGACCGGATTCCTTTTCCTACCCACCAGAGAGGTACTGTACGTACGGTATGTAAACATTATACCCTGCTGAATGCGGCCCAGGACTCACTCCACCTCCCACTGTCTCATCCAGGACCCGCGCCAGCTCGCGC
>NW_025535152.1:10000-42500 GCF_020615455.1 Coregonus clupeaformis | reverse complement strand
CACATGTGTATAGATAGAACCATCGGCATCACATGTATCGCAGACAGACATGACCCTGCTCTGATAAGTCCCCAGGGGAAGAAATTAACCAGTGGCCAGCCTGGGTGGTTGTTGTTGTTCTATTATAATGTCATAGAGGAGTGGGAGACAGTGGGGTTTGAATTGTGTTTGGGAATGTTTGGGCATGGCAGGACTGGCAGGGTGTTTGTGACAGGGATGAGACAACCAGACAAACAACCCCAGGACTTTAGCTGTGCTGTTTGTCTGTCAACATTTAAAGGGCAGCCGGACTGGATCTTATGGCTGGGTATTTTTGTTGACGTGTGTAGTGAAATGTCCGTCCACACACAACCAGCATATTTTCACTCTTTTTCAAATGTGACTCAATGTTTGAATTGCCGGTGACCTCACGATACTATGTTATCACGATACTATGTTATCACGATACTATGTTATCACGATACTATGTTATCACGATACTATGTTATCGTCCTCCCGAGTGGCGCAGTGGTCTAAGGCACTGCATCGCAGTGCTAGCTGTGCCACTAGAGATCCTGGTTCGAATCCAGGCTCTGTCGTAGCCGGCCGCGACCGGGAGACCCATGGGGCGGCGCACAATTGGCCCAGCGTCGTCCAGGGTAGGGGAGGGAATGGCCGGCAGGGGATGTAGCTCAGTTGGTAGAGCATGGCGTTTGCAACGCCAGGGTTGTGGGTTCGATTCCAGTATACAAAATAAAAATGTATGCACTCACTAACTGTAAGTCGCTCTGGATAAGAGCGTCTGCTAAATGACTAAAATGTAAATGTAAAAATGTTATCACGATACTTAGGTGCCGATATACTGGATGTATTGCGACTCTCTCAATTCTATTTTTATTGCGATTCGATACTGTGATTTTATTGCGATTTGATGTTCCAAGCATATTGCTCACTATATGTCTGATGCAGAGAGACAAGAGAGAGCATGAGACAATGATTTTTGATCAGTCATAGAAATAAAAGTGCTGAAAACATGTTTACTCACTATTTAAAAAGAAGATGGAGAAAAGCTATAGGATGAAAAATATCTGTGTTTTGGCGCAGGTAGGCCTACAGCTTTAATAATAAATAAAAATAATCACATCGATACTTGGAGTCAAAGTATATATATAATGTCGTCCATATCGCAATATGGAACTATTGATTTAAACAAATATTTATTTTTTATTTTTTCTCCTGTCACGAGTTCTGATGTGTGGACTTTCCAAAATGGATCAATACTTATTTCCTTTTGTAAATGTGTTATTAATAGTTTGCTAAATGACAGCCGGTAACATTTTCACTCGAATGCTCAGTGTTTTATTTATTTTATTCCTTGTCTTTGTTATTTTTCTAGTCATAACCTGGATGTCATTTCTGAAAAGCAGCCACAATTATTTAAATATAAAACATTAATAGAAAGTATAAAAAGAAATATATATATATATAGATGACGCAGATGCTAAGCTACAGGACTGTTTTGCTAGCACAGACTGGAACATGTTCCGGGATTCTTCAGACAGCATTGAGGAGTACACCACATCAGTCACTGGCTTCATCAATAAGTGCATCGATGATGTCGTCCCCACAGTGACCGTACGTACATACCCCAACCAGAAGCCATGGATTACAGGAAACATCCGCACTGAGCTAAAGGGTAGAGCTGCCGCTTTCAAGGAACGGGACTCTAACCCGGACGCTTATAAGAAATCCCGCTATGACCTCCGACGAACCATCAAACAGGCAAAGAGTCAATACAGGTCTAAGATTGAATCATACTACACTGGCTCTGACGCTCGTCGGATGTGGCAGGGCTTGAAAACTATTACAGACTACAAAGGGAAGCACAGCCGCGAGCTGCCCAGTGACACAAGCCTACCAGACGAGGCTAAACCACTTCTATGCTCGCTTCGAGGCAAGCAACACTGAAGCATGCATGAGAGCACCAGCTGCTCCGGACGACTATGTGATCACGCTCTCCGTAGCCGATGTGAGTAAGACTTTTAAGCAGGTCAACATTCACAAGGCCGCAGGGCCAGACGGATTACCAGGACGTGTACTCCGAGCATGTGCTGACCAACTGGCAAGTGTCTTCACTGACATTTTCAACATGTCCCTGACTGAGTCTGTAATACCAACATGTTTCAAGCAGACCACCATAGTCCCCGTGCCCAAGAACTCTAAGATAACCTGCCTAAATGACTACCGACCCGTAGCACTGACGTCTGTAGCCATGAAGTGCTTTGAAAGACTGGTCATGGCTCACATCAACACCATTATCCCAGAAACTCTAGACCCACTCCAATTTGCATACCGCCCCAACAGATCCACAGATGATGCAATCTCTATCGCACTCCACACTGCCCTTTCCCACCTGGACAAGAGGAACACCTACGTGAGAATGCTATTCATTGACTACAGCTCAGCATTCAACACCATAGTGCCCTCTAAGCTCATCACTAAGCTAAGGATCCTGGGACTAAACACCTCCCTCTGCAACTGGATCCTGGACTTCCTGACGGGCCGCCCCCAGGTGGTAAGGGTAGGTAACAACACATCTGCCACACTGATCCTCAACACGGGGGCCCCTCAGGGGTGCGTGCTCAGTCCCCTCCTGTACTCTCTGTTCACCCATGACTGCATGGCCAGGCACGACTCCAACACCATCATTAAGTTTGCCGACGACACAACAGTGGTAGGCCTGATCACCACAACGATGAGACAGCCTATAGGGAGGAGGTCAGAGATCTGGCCGTGTGGTGCCAGGACAACAACCTCTCCCTCAACGTGACCAAGACAAAGGAGATGATTGTGGACTACAGGAAAAAAAAAGAGGACTGAGCACGCCCCCATTCTCATCGACGGGGCTGTAGTGGAACAGGTTGAGAGCTTCAAGTTCCTTGGTGTCCACATCACCAACGAACTATCATGGTCCAAACACACCAAGACAGTCGTGAAGAGGGCACGACAAAGCCTATTCCCCCTCAGGAGACTAAAAAGATTTGGCATGGGTCCTCAGATCCTCAAAAAATTTCTACAGCTGCTCCATCGAGAGCATCCTGACTGGTTGCATCACCGCCTGGTATGGCAACTGCTTGGCCTCTGACCGCAAGGCACTACAGAGGGTAGTGCGTACGGCCCAGTACATCACTGGGGCAAAGCTCCCTGCCATCCAGGACCTCTATACCAGGCGGTGTCAGAGGAAGGCCCTCAAAATTGTCAAAGACTCCAGCCACCCTAGTCATAGACTGTTCTCTCTGCTACCGCACGGCAAGCGGTACCGGAGTGCCAAGTCTAGGTCCAAAAGACTTCTCAACAGCTTCTACCCCCAAGCCATAAGACTCCTGAACAGCTAATCATGGCTACCCGGAATATTTGCACTGCCCCCCCACCCCATCCTTTTTACGCTGCTGCTACTCTGTTAAGTATTTATGCATAGTCACTTTAACTCTACCCACATGTACATATTACCTCAACTACCTCAACTAGCCGGTGCCCCCGCACATTGACTATGCAACGGTACCCCCCTGTATATATAGCCTCCCTACTGTCACTTTATTTTACTGTATATATAGCCTCCCTACTGTCACTTTATTTTACTTCTGCTCTTTTTTTCTCAACACTTTTTAGTTGTTGTTTTATTCTTACTTTTTTTGTTTAAAATAAATGCACTGTTGGTTAAGGGCTGTAAGTAAGCATTTCACTGTAATGTCTGCACCTGTTGTATTCGGCGCATGTGACCAATAAAATTTGATTTGATTTGAAATTTGATTTGATTTGATATATATATATTATGCACTCACTAACTGTAAGTCGCTCTGGATAAGAGCGTCTTCTAAATGAGTTTTGTACATGTAGATGAAAGAGAAGAGAGCAGAGCATGGATATCACGTATTAGGCTGTTTATTTTGTCTGCTCGTAAAGAGCTGCTTCCCACAGGTAGCAGCAGGCAGGTAACACCATGTCATTTGGCAGGCGATCTGAAATATTAGACAGTACTCTGTTTTCTAGTTCTGATGAGATGCCAAACGGCCCCACCTACAGTAGCTCTGCCTCTGAATTGGATGTGTGTCTGTGTCCCAAATGGCACAATCTGGCCCAATGGGCCATGGTCAAAAGTAGTGCACTAAACAGGGATTATGGTGCCATTTGGGATGCATTCTGCTATACTGCTACTGCCCTTCCTGTTCCACCCCCTGGACTGCTACTGCCCTTCCTGTTCCACCCCCTGGACTGCTACTGCCCTTCCCTGTTTCACCCCCTGGACTGCTACTGCCCTTCCTGTTCCACCCCCTGGACTGCTACTGCCCTTCCTGTTCCACCTCCTGGACTGCTACTGCCCTTCCTGTTCCACCCCCTGGACTGTGTCCTACTGCCCTTCCCTGTTCCACCTCCTGGACTGCTACTGCTCTTCCTGTTCCACCTCCTGGGCTGCTACTGCCCTTCCTGTTCCACCCCCTGGACTGCTACTGCTCTTCCTGTTCCACCTCCTGGGCTGCTACTGCCCTTCCTGTTCCACCCCCTGGACTGCTACTGCCCTTCCTGTTCCACCCCCTGGACTGCTACTGCTCTTCCTGTTCCACCCCCTGGACTGCTACTGCCCTTCCTGTTCCACCCCCTGGACTGCTACTGCCCTTCCGTGTTCCACCCCCTGGACTGTGTGCTACTGCCCTTCCTGTTCCACCCCCTGGACTGCTACTGCTCTTCCTGTTCCACCCCCTGGACTGCTACTGCCCTTCCTGTTCCACCCCCTGGACTGCTACTGCTCTTCCTGTTCCACCTCCTGGGCTGCTACTGCCCTTCCTGTTCCACCCCCTGGACTGTGTGCTACTGCCCTTCCTGTTCCACCCCCTGGACTGTGTGCTACTGCCCTTCCTGTTCCACCCCCTGGACTGCTACTGCTCTTCCTGTTCCACCCCCTGGACTGCTACTGCCCTTCCCTGTTCCACCTCCTGGACTGCTACTGCCCTTCCCTGTTTCACCTCCTGGACTGCTACTGCTCTTCCCTGTTTCACCTCCTGGACTGCTACTTCCCTTCCCTGTTCCACCCCCTGGACTGCTACTGCTCTTCCCTGTTCCACCCCCTGGACTGCTACTGCTCTTCCCTGTTCCACCCCCTGGACTGCTACTGCTCTTCCCTGTTCCACCCCCTGGACTGCTACTGCCCTTCCCTGTTCCACCCCCTGGACTGCTACTGCTCTTCCCTGTTCCACCCCCTGGACTGCTACTGCCCTTCCCTGTTCCACCCCCTGGACTGCCAAACCAAAATAATACACACTGTACTGATCTCTTTAGCCACTCCACTGAATCCAGTTTATTACAGCTTTCCAACAGCAGTGTCCAAGCTCTCTTGTTACTGCAATTCAATCAAAAATAATTAATCAGAATTGTCCTCTGTGTCTAATTGTAAGCCCAATTGTGTTGCTCCTTTTGAGTGGTAATATAATCATGCCATGTGTCAATAGTCAGGAGTTGGCTGAAGCACATAGGCCTATAGTTGGGACCACGGTAATAATACAAGGCTAATGAAAGTGTTAATGTATTGATGGCAGTAGTTGTTCCCATGGGTTTAGGGCTACAGTAACACCTCAACCAGAGCCTCCTCTCCTCCTCTCTTCTCCTCTGCTCATCATTGATTCTCTAGATTCCAGACATGCTCTGGGTAGTAATGATTGTCTAGATTCCAGACATGCTCTGGGTAGTAATGATTGTCTAGATTCCAGACATGCTCTGGGTAGTAATGAATCTGCATGCATGCTTTTTATTAACACTTTTTCCCCTGTCTCTCTCTCTCTCGCTTTCTCTCTCTCTCGCTTTCTCTCTCTCTCTCTCTCTCGCTTTCTCTCTGTCTCTGTCTCTCCTCTCTCTCTCGCTTTCTCTCTCTCTCTCTCTCGCTTTCTCTGTCTCGCTTTCTCTCTCTCGCTTTCTCTCTCTCTCGCTTTCTCTCTCTCTCTCGCTTTCTCTCTCTCTCGCTTTCTCTCTCTCTCTCTCACTCTCTCTCTCTCTCTCTCTCTCTCTCTCTCTCTCTCTCGCTCTCTCGCTCTCTCGCTCTCTCGCTCTCTCGCTCTCTCTAGACAAGCAGAAACCCAAAATAAACTCGGAGGAGCTCCAGATTAAGAAGGTGAAGAAGAAAAAGAAGAAGAAGCACAAAGAGGGAGAGAGAATGAAGGAGAAGTGGAAACGGCCCAAGATGTACAGCAGGTCCAGCCAGACGATGTGTGCTGGTCTCCTCTCTGAGCTCCACGCAGGCCTGGCCTCCAAACAACACCACCACCACGGCCACACAGAGTTCAAACCCCCGCTCCCCGTCCACCACACCTCCACCACCTCATCCACCAAACAGGAGAACTGCTACAGCCCCTCTCCAGCTCTGTCCCTCTCCAAGCCCCTATGGAGCAGCAGTAGTAGCAGTAGCAGTAGCATTAGCAGTTGGGACCCAGCATCCCCCATGACATCCCCCCTTCAGACCTCCCAGATCCCCAAGCCCCAGCCACGGTGCCCCCAGCCTGGCTTTGAGAACCTGGAGTTTGCCCGTTTCATCCATGTAGAGGAACAACCCAACGGCGGTGCCCTGGTGGCACACGGCTACTCCAGCGAGCTCTCGGCCCTGTCTCCAGCGGAGATGCAGCGGTTCGCCCAGGAGTTTGTTACCCTAGCCTTCAGCGAGGACCCGTCGTCCCAGGCCGCTCACTACGTGATGGGCATCATCCACGGGGCGGCCTCCTACCTGCCAGACTTCTTGGACTACTTCTCCTGGAAGTTCCCCTCATCGCCGGTCAAGATGGAGATCCTGGGGAAGAAGGACATAGAGACTACCACCATGCTCAACTTCTACAATCAGGTGAGGACGCTGTTTGTTTGTTTTAGCGCTGGCTGCTGTATTTGTAACAGTATTTGATGCTAAATGTGTTACTATATTGTTACTATATTGTAATTCCATACCACCCTGCATCCCACTGCTGGCTTGCCACTGAAGCTAAGCAGGGTCGGTCCTAGTCGGTCCATGGATGGGAGACCAGATGCTGCTGGAAGTGGTGTTGGAGGGCCATTAGGAGGCACTTTCCTCTGGTCCGTTGTAATAAATCTGGAGTAGACTGTGTAATCATAACACGGCCTTGGTTCTACAGAACTACAGGCTTCAAGAAAAGGCTAAAGAAATAATAGGGCTTGTGTGAAGTGAAAGGAAATCCACTTATGAATGTTTTAGGAATATCCCTTAATGTTGAGAGGGCTGTAAGCTCAAGTCTCTAGTCCTATTTGAAGGGTTTTGTTCTGTTTGAATGATTTGAAATGCTGCGATACACACAGCCTCTTCCAAAGCCCAGGATATGCTGCTATCAGGGATATCCTCTCCCTGTGCGAGGCTGCCACTGACAACCAACAGATCATTTTTCACCCTGCTTCTACTAAAATCCAATATGGAGCCCTTGAACAGAGGCTTTCAAGGTCTTTGTCCCAAATGGCACCCTATTCCCTATTTAGTGCACTACTTTTGACCAGAGCCCTATATAGGGAATAGGGTGCCATTTGAGATGCTGCCAAGGTAGAATGAGTTCTAATCAAATACTAGTCTTTTCCCAGGCCTCTCTCTCTCTTGGAATGTTCTCTAACATGGAATAAAGGGCTGATTCTAGAACTTGGAAATATCGCTACATTCTCTTGACATTTAGAACCCTATGATGTAATACACTAATTGCAATTTAATCCAAAACTTGGCAGCGGAGGGAGAACACTGGGTCTGGTTATATTTTGGGATCATCCTCCCTTCAGCTTGGTTCAGGAACAGAGCTGGGCTGGTATTTTGGAAGTTATGACAGCTGTCCCCCAGCCAGCCTAGTATCCATGAGTTAGTTATGACAACTGTCCCCCAGCCAGCCCTAGTATCCATGAGTTAGTTATGACAACTGTCCCCCAGCCAGCCTAGTATCCATGAGTTAGTTATGACAACTGTCCCCCAGCCAGCCTAGTATCCATGAGTTAGTTATGACAACTGTCCCCCAGCCAGCCCTAGTATCCATGAGTTAGTTATGACAACTGTCCCCCAGCCAGCCCTAGTATCCATGAGTTAGTTATGACAACTGTCCCCCAGCCAGCCTAGTATCCATGAGTTAGTTATGACAACTGTCCCCCAGCCAGCCTAGTATCCATGAGTTAGTTATGACAACCGTCCCCCAGCCAGCCTAGTATCCATGAGTTAGTTATGACAACTGTCCCCCAGCCAGCCTAGTATCCATGAGTTAGTTATGACAACTGTCCCCCAGCCAGCCTAGTATCCATGAGTTAGTTATGACAACTGTCCCCCAGCCAGCCTAGTATCCATGAGTTAGTTATGACAACTGTCCCCCAGCCAGCCTAGTATCCATGAGTTAGTTATGACAACTGTCCCCCAGCCAGCCTAGTATCCATGAGTTAGTTATGACAACTGTCCCCCAGCCAGCCTAGTATCCATGAGTTAGTTATGACAACCGTCCCCCAGCCAGCCTAGTATCCATGAGTTAGTTATGACAACTGTCCCCCAGCCAGCCTAGTATCCATGAGTTAGTTATGACAACCGTCCCCCAGCCAGCCTAGTATCCATGAGTTAGTTATGACAACTGTCCCCCTGCCAGCCCTAGTATCCATGAGTTAGTTATGACAACTGTCCCCCAGCCAGCCTAGTATCCATGAGTTAGTTATGACAACCATCCCCAGCCAGCCTAGTATCCATGAGTTAGTTATGACAGCTGTCCCCCAGCCAGCCTAGTATCCATGAGTTAGTTATGACAACTGTCCCCCAGCCAGCCTAGTATCCATGAGTTAGTTATGACAACCGTCCCCCAGCCAGCCTAGTATCCATGAGTTAGTTATGACAGCCGTCCCCCAGCCAGCCTAGTATCCATGAGTTAGTTATGACAACCGTCCCCCAGCCAGCCTAGTATCCATGAGTTAGTTATGACAACTGTCCCCCAGCCAGCCTAGTATCCATGAGTTAGTTATGACAACCGTCCCCCAGCCAGCCTAGTATCCATGAGTTAGTTATGACAACTGTCCCCCAGCCAGCCTAGTATCCATGAGTTAGTTATGACAACCGTCCCCCAGCCAGCCTAGTATCCATGAGTTAGTTATGACAGCCGTCCCCCAGCCAGCCTAGTATCCATGAGTTAGTTATGACAACCGTCCCCCAGCCAGCCTAGTATCCATGAGTTAGTTATGACAACTGTCCCCCAGCCAGCCTAGTATCCATGAGTTAGTTATGACAACCGTCCCCCAGCCAGCCTAGTATCCATGAGTTAGTTATGACAACTGTCCCCCAGCCAGCCTAGTATCCATGAGTTAGTTATGACAACTGTCCCCCAGCCAGCCTAGTATCCATGAGTTAGTACAGTAGCATTAAGAGACTCACTGACTCTGAGTTAGCACTGATGGACCCTACTAACTGGTGTCCCCTCCACTGATGGACCCTACTACCTGGTCTCCCCTCCACTGAGGGACCCTATTACCTGGTGTCCCCTCCACTAAGGGACCCTACTTCCTGGTGTCCCCTCCACTGAGGGACCCTACTACCTGGTGTCCCCTCCACTGAGGGACCCTACTTCCTGGTGTCCCCTCCACTGAGGGACCCTACTTCCTGGTGTCCCCTCCACTGAGGGACCCTACTTCCTGGTGTCCCCTCCACTGAGGGACCCTACTTCCTGGTGTCCCCTCCACTGAGGGACCCTACTTCCTGGTGTCCCCTCCACTGAGGGACCCTACTTCCTGGTGTCCCTCCCAGTCCTCATAATGATTGTTCTGCAGCAGCTGATCTGGCAGAAACAAGGTGGCCTAATCGTTTTTAAAGAGAGCTTCACTGAGGACTTGGGCCCGGTTGCAATAAACATCTTAAGTTATTTTCCTCCTTAAGTTTCCTTAACTTTAAGTCAGTTGCCCAAAACATTTTAAGGTGAATTTCCCCCTTAAATTAAGTGGAATAATAATAATAATAATAATAATAATATGCCATTTAGCAGACGCTTTTATCCAAAGCGACTTACAGTCATGCGTGCATACATTTTTGTGTATGGGTGGTCCCGGGGATCGAACCCACTACCTTGGCGTTACAAGCGCCGTGCTCTACCAGCTGAGCTACAGAGGACCATTTGGAAAATGTGAGGGAGCTCATGAGGTCCCTTAAGCAGTATAGATATCAATGGAAGCAGCATTTGTGGAGGTGAATGTTGCTTTCCTCTGCCCTGGTTTCAAAAGGAAAACATCCACCAGCTAGCTAGCTAGCTAGTTACTTAGCTAAACAATGTAAGGTGCACAATCCATGGCTACAAAGCTAGCTGGTTAGCTAGCTACCTACTCTGTAAGTTAGCTTGATGTATTAGAAAGTAATAGAAACAAGTTGAGAAAAAAGTAACTAAAAGAAAATCTTCTGAATAAAATGTTTTCTCCAGTCTTGAATGTAGAAGTTATATATTTTGTGATCTTCCAAAATAAATGTGATCTCTGAGACTTTCAGTCAGTGAATCAGGTCATCTCCATGGTAACTGAGACTCTTTCTGCCATGCATGCCTTCAAACTGCCATAAAACCCTTATATTATGCCCTTACCTAATGAAATGTTTGAGGGGCTCTATGCAACACCCTTAAACAATTCCCTTAAGTAAGGGGAAATTATTCCTTAAGGTAAACCCTTAAGGGGAACACTTAAGATGTTTTATGCAACTGGGCCCTGTCAAATTAGCCCCGCAGTCAAGATTACTCACAGACATGCTACGCTAACTACCTGCCTGTCTGCTGTCTCTCTCTCTCCATCCTCCAGCAGCAGCAGTCAGCCAGTCACTGTCTTACTCAGACAGTCACACAGGCATCGTCATCAATAGAAACATGACCTCAGTAAAACGGCCTCGCCAGCAATATCCCTCCAGTCCTTCATACAGATGCTGCGTGCGCTGGATTATTCATTGGGTGTGTGTGTGTGTGTGTCGGGCCCTGTAATTGTCACTGCCTTACACGCTCTAATGATGTGAACCATCTCAGAGGAGGAAGTGACGTGATGAGGGCATTAGTAACCCACGCATGGCTCTGTCAGTGTCAGTATGTATTTATGTGTGAATGTGTTGGTCTGTAAGCGTGCGTGCATGTCTCCAATGGGAACTGCGTGTCTGAAGTGCAGGGCGGTAGGCAGGCCAACTGAATCATTATCTATACACCATCATGTTCTGATTGCCTTTAGACCACTGCTGCTGCCTTAGCGGCTCCTTTAGACCACTGCTGCTGCCTTAGCTGCTCCTTTAGACCACTGCTGCTGCCTTAGCTGCTCCTTTAGACCACTGCTGCTGCCTTAGCTGCTCCTTTAGACTACTGCCGCTGCCTTAGCGGCTCCTTTAGACCACTGCTGCTGCCTTAGCTGCTCCTTTAGACCACTGCTGCTGCCTTAGCTGCTCCTTTAGACCACTGCTGCTGCCTTAGCGGCTCCTTTAGACCACTGCTGCTGCCTTAGCGGCTCCTTTAGACCACTGCTGCTGCCTTAGCTGCTCCTTTAGACCACTGCTGCTGCCTTAGCTGCTCCTTTAGACCACTGCTGCTGCCTTAGCTGCTCCTTTAGACCACTGCTGCTGCCTTAGCTGCTCCTTTAGACCACTGCTGCTGCCTTAGCGGCTCCTTTAGACCACTGCTGCTGCCTTAGCGGCTCCTTTAGACCACTGCTGCTGCCTTAGCTGCTCCTTTAGACCACTGCTGCTGCCTTAGCTGCTCCTTTAGACCACTGCTGCTGCCTTAGCTGCTCCTTTAGACCACTGCTGCTGCCTTAGCTGCTCCTTTAGACCACTGCTGCTGCCTTAGCTGCTCCTTTAGACTACTGCTGCTGCCTTAGCTGCTCCTTTAGACCACTGCTGCTGCCTTAGCTGCTCCTTTAGTATACTGTAAACAGAGATGAGTGAGGGCTACACTTCAAATAACAACCATTGATTTCTATAGCCTACTGTACTATAGAAAAACAACAAATGAAGACTCCTTAGTGTACAGTAAACACAGAGACCAGTGTGTGCAACACTTCAAATACAATCTATATGACCTATATTGTACTATGAAAAACACTGAAAACAAAGACTTATTTTCTCTTGGTTTGTGCCACTAAAATACCACCAATACTACTTGTATTGTATAATAGCCTGTAAGCCAAACTGAATGAAAGATATTTATGTCTTTACAACCTTGTTACTATGATGATGCTCAATACACATCACAGAGCCAGAGCACTGGGAGAGAGGGCATTGGAGATACTGTAGATATTTAGTCATTCATAGGGGGGCTGGCACAATACTGTGTCATCGTGTAACTGACAATTATGGTCAATAACCGTGAACTTAAAAAAATTATCATCATAAACGTCTTAATAATACATTTATTTTTGTTAATAAATCTTATTTTTAATACATCAATAGAAGCTCAAAACATTTTTCAAGAAAAATGGCTGTGGCCATTTGCATGACAATGGTTTCCCAAAATTCCATAATGGTCCCAGCCCTAATAGCTAGACTGGTTAATGTCTCTGTGTGTGTCTGTCTATGACGTGCTTGTGTTCACGTGCATATCTCTGTACCCGTATGTGCTAGAGCGAGAGAGAGAGAGAGAGAGAGAGAACAAGTGAGAAGGAGCAGGAAGAGGGGGGAGGATGTCTTCTCTGTGAGGAACAGCTGTTTGCTTCCATTTCCACATGCAGGAGTGCACTGAAGTGTCTCCACAAAGAGACTGATTATCTCCCAGCCAGGGCTGTGGAGAGCCGCGCTGCTACACACACAGCCCTGCTAATAGAGGGAAAGGAACGAGGGAGGAGGTCAAATAAAACCAGGGAGGGAATTAAATGAGAGGCCAATGTAAGCATCGCTCTTTAAAGGGAAATCAAAGGAAAGGGACCAAAGAAGACCCTACATTTCTGGAGTATGATATTTCACACTGTCTGGTGTAGCAGGGATACTATGCACACATTTGCAGAATAATGTATGCACTGTGTGTGGTACTGGTAGCTCCCCACCCACACCAGAAACCTCCGTAGGTTCAGGTTCTGTCAGATCATTCCTGAAGGAAGGAAAGGAGGCAAGGAGAGGAGGCCACTCTAGACTATTAAGGAGGCAAGGAGTGGAGGCCACTCTAGACTATTAAGGAGACAAGGAGAGGAGGCCACTCTAGACTATTAAGGAGACAAGGAGAGGAGGGCACTCTAGACTATCAAGGAGAGGAGGCCACTCTAGACTATTAAGGAGGCAAGGAGAGGAGGCCACTCTAGACTATTAAGGAGGCAAGGAGTGGAGGCCACTCTAGACTATTAAGGAGGCAAGGAGAGGAGACCACTCTATACTATTAAGGAGGCAAGGAGAGGAGGCCACTCTAGACTATTAAGGAGGCAAGGAGAGGAGGCCACTCTAGACTATTAAGGAGACAAGGAGAGGAGGCCACTCTAGACTATTAAGGAGGCAAGGAGAGGAGACCACTCTAAACTATTAAGGAGGCAAGGAGAGGAGGCCACCCTAGACTATTAAGGAGGCAAGGAGAGGAGGCCACTCTAGACTATTAAGGAGGCAATAGAGGAGACCACTCTAAACTATTAAGGAGGCAAGGAGAGGAGGCCACTCTAGACTATTAAGGAGACAAGGAGAGGAGGCCACTCAACTATTAAGGAGACGAGGAGAGGAGGCCACTCTAGACTATCAAGGAGGCAAGGAGAGGAGGCCACTCTAGACTATTAAGGAGGCAAGGAGAGGAGGCCACTCGACTATTAAGGAGTCAAGGAGAGGAGGCCACTCTAGACTATTAAGGAGGCAAGGAGAGGAGGCCACTCTAAACTATTAAGGAGACAAGGAGAGGAGGCCACTCTAGACTATTAAGGAGACAAGGAGAGGAGGCCACTCGACTATTAAGGAGTCAAGGAGATGAGGCCACTCTAGACTATTAAGGAGGCAAGGAGAGGAGGCCACTCTAGACTATTAAGGAGACAAGGAGAGGAGGCCACTCGACTATTAAGGAGTCAAGGAGAGGAGGCCACTCTAGACTATCAAGGAGGCAAGGAGAGGAGGCCACTCTAGACTATTAAGGAGACAAGGAGAGGAGGCCACTCGACTATTAAGGAGACAAGGAGAGGAGGCCACTCGACTATTAAGGAGTCAAGGAGAGGAGGCCACTCTAGACTATCAAGGAGGCAAGGAGAGGAGGCCACTCTATACTATTAAGGAGACAAGGAGAGGAGGCCACTCGACTATTAAGGAGTCAAGGAGAGGAGGCCACTCTAGACTATTAAGGAGACAAGGAGAGGAGGCCACTCTAAACTATTAAGGAGACAAGGAGAGGAGGCCACTCTAGACTATTAAGGAGACAAGGAGAGGAGGGCACTCGACTATTAAGGAGTCAAGGAGAGGAGGCCACTCTAGACTATTAAGGAGGCAAGGAGAGGAGGCCACTCTAGACTATTAAGGAGACAAGGAGAGGAGGCCACTCTAGACTATTAAGGAGGCAAGGAGAGGAGGCCACTCGACTATTAAGGAGTCAAGGAGAGGAGGCCACTCTAGACTATTAAGGAGACAAGGAGAGGAGGCCACTCGACTATTAAGGAGTCAAGGAGAGGAGGCCACTCTAGACTATCAAGGAGACAAGGAGAGGAGGCCACTCTAGACTATTAAGGAGGCAAGGAGAGGAGACCACTCTAAACTATTAAGGAGGCAAGGAGAGGAGGCCACTCTAGACTATTAAGGAGGCAAGGAGAGGAGACCACTCTAAACTATTAAGGAGGCAAGGAGAGGAGGCCACTCTAGACTATTAAGGAGGCAAGGAGAGGAGGCCACTCTAGACTATTAAGGAGGCAATAGAGGAGACCACTCTAAACTATTAAGGAGACAAGGAGAGGAGGCCACTCGACTATTAAGGAGTCAAGGAGAGGAGGCCACTCTAGACTATTAAGGAGACAAGGAGAGGAGGCCACTCTAAACTATTAAGGAGACAAGGAGAGGAGGCCACTTTAGACTATTAAGGAGACAAGGAGAGGAGGCCACTCGAGACTATTAAGGAGTCAAGGAGAGGAGGCCACTCTAGACTATTAAGGAGGCAAGGAGAGGAGGCCACTCTAGACTATTAAGGAGACAAGGAGAGGAGGCCACTCTAGACTATTAAGGAGACAAGGAGAGGAGGCCACTCGACTATTAAGGAGTCAAGGAGAGGAGGCCACTCTAGACTATCAAGGAGGCAAGGAGAGGAGGCCACTCTAGACTATTAAGGAGACAAGGAGAGGAGGCCACTCGACTATTAAGGAGTCAAGGAGAGGAGGCCACTCTAGACTATTAAGGAGACAAGGAGAGGAGGCCACTCTAGACTATTAAGGAGACAAGGAGAGGAGGCCACTCTAGACTATTAAGGAGACAAGGAGAGGAGGCCACTCGACTATTAAGGAGTCAAGGAGAGGAGGCCACTCTAGACTATTAAGGAGGCAAGGAGAGGAGGCCACTCTAGACTATTAAGGAGACAAGGAGAGGAGGCCACTCTAGACTATTAAGGAGACAAGGAGAGGAGGGCACTCGACTATTAAGGAGTCAAGGAGAGGAGGCCACTCTAGACTATTAAGGAGACAAGGAGAGGAGGCCACTCTAGACTATTAAGGAGGCAAGGAGAGGAGGCCACTCTAGACTATTAAGGAAGGCCCCAATTAAGCCCCTACATTTCTGGTGTATACTGTTTCACACGTTGGTAGGCCTACAGTTTATATGTCGTTGGTAGGCCTACAGTTTATATGTCGTTGGTAGGCCTACAGTTTATATGTCGTTGGTAGGCCTACAGTTTATATGTCGTTGGTAGGCCTACAGTTTATATGTCGTTGGTAGGCCTACAGTTTATATGTCGTTGGTAGGCCTACAGTTTATATGTCGTTGGTAGGCCTACAGTTTATATGTCGTTGGTAGGCCTACAGTTTATATGTCGTTGGTAGGCCTACAGTTTATATGTCGTTGGTAGGCCTACAGTTTATATGTCGTTGGTAGGCCTACAGTTTGTTTGTCGTTGGTAGGCCTACAGTTTGTCGTTGGTAGGCCTACAGTTTGTCGTTGGTAAGCCTACAGTTTGTCGTTGGTAGGCCTACAGTTTGTTTGTCGTTGGTAGGCCTACAGTTTGTTTGTCGTTGGTAGGCCTACAGTTTGTCGTTGGTAAGCCTACAGTTTGTCGTTGGTAGGCCTACAGTTTGTCGTTGGTAGGCCTACAGTTTGTCGTTGGTAGGCCTACAGTTTATATGTCGTTGGTAGGCCTACAGTTTGTCGTTGGTAGGCCTACAGTTTATATGTCGTTGGTAGGCCTACAGTTTATATGTCGTTGGTAGGCCTACAGTTTATATGTGAATGTTGTCAGTGTAATACACAGTACTGTGTGTGGTGGCTTCCCAGGAGACAACCTGGGTAATGACCTTTAGGAACAGAAGGAAATACCTTTTTTTTAAAACAGAAAACAACAATGTTTGTTGTTCCGGTCATCTTGCTGAAGTGCAGCTGGAAGAGAAGAGGAAGACGTTTAGTCTCTTGATAATATACACCTTTAGGTCATGAGGTTAATCACTATGCGATTGGTCAGGCTCTGTTGAACTCATGTTTATCAATAATCAATCAATTACACTCTACATAACGTACCATAGCTTAGCCTTTTAATAGACCAGTTGCCCCATATTCATATTTATAAAGCAACTCAGAGGAAGGGCTGATCTAGGATCAGGTTCACCCCTGTCCATAACATCTTATTCATTATGATTTTAAAAGGGAAAACTGATCTTAGCTCAGCACTCCTACTCTGAGACACTAGTTTTCCATATTAGATAATAGATCATAATGAATAAGATGATATGGGGGGGACCTGATCCTAGATCAGCGCTCATGAGACGTTTTGTGAATGAGGACAGGCCCAGATGCTGAGAGGTAGCCTTCTCCATTCATCAGGGTATGTGGACCCTGTCTCTCTCTCCACTAGTTAGTGGACCCCGTCTGTCTCTCTCCACTAGTTAGTGGACCCCGTCTGTCTCTCTTCACTAGTTAGTGGACCCTGTCTCTCTCTCTCCACTAGTTAGTGGACCCCGCCTGTCTCTCTCCACTAGTTAGTGGACCCCGTCTGTCTCTCTCCACTAGTTAGTGGACCCTGTCTGTCTCTCTCCACTAGTTAGTGGACCCCGTCTGTCTGTCTCCACTAGTTAGTGGACCCCGTCTGTCTCTCTCCACTAGTTAGTGGACCCCGTCTGTCTCTCTCCACTAGTTAGTGGACCCTGTCTGTCTCTCTCCACTAGTTAGTGGACCCCGTCTGTCTGTCTCCACTAGTTAGTGGACCCCGTCTGTCTCTCTCCACTAGTTAGTGGACCCCGTCTGTCTCTCTCCACTAGTTAGTGGACCCTGTCTGTCTCTCTCCACTAGTTAGTGGACCCCGTCTGTCTCTCTCCACTAGTTAGTGGACCCCGTCTGTCTCTCTCCACTAGTTAGTGGACCCCGTCTGTCTCTCTCCACTAGTTAGTGGACCCCGTCTGTCTCTCTTCACTAGTTAGTGGACCCCGTCTGTCTCTCTCCACTAGTTAGTGGACCCTGTCTGTCTCTCTCCACTAGTTAGTGGACCCCGTCTGTCTCTCTCCACTAGTTAGTGGACCCCGTCTGTCTCTCTCCACTAGTTAGTGGACCCCGTCTGTCTCTCTCCACTAGTTAGTGGACCCCGTCTGTCTCTCTTCACTAGTTAGTGGACCCCGTCTGTCTCTCTCCACTAGTTAGTGGACCCCGTCTGTCTCTCTTCACTAGTTAGTGGACCCCGTCTGTCTCTCTCCACTAGTTAGTGGACCCCGTCTGTCTGTCTCCACTAGTTAGTGGACCCCGTCTGTCTCTCTCCACTAGTTAGTGGACCCCGTCTGTCTCTCTCCACTAGTTAGTGGACCCCGTCTGTCTGTCTCCACTAGTTAGTGGACCCCGTCTGTCTCTCTCCACTAGTTAGTGGACCCCGTCTGTCTGTCTCCCACTAGTTAGTGGACCCGTCTGTCTCTCTCCACTAGTTAGTGGACCCCGTCTGTCTCTCTCCACTAGTTAGTGGACCCCGTCTGTCTGTCTCCACTAGTTAGTGGACCCCGTCTGTCTCTCTCCACTAGTTAGTGGACCCCGTCTGTCTCTCTCCACTAGTTAGTGGACCCCGTCTGTCTGTCTCCACTAGTTAGTGGACCCCGTCTGTCTCTCTCCACTAGTTAGTGGACCCCGTCTGTCTCTCTCCACTAGTTAGTGGACCCCGTCTGTCTCTCTCCACTAGTTAGTGGACCCAGTCTGTCTCTCTCCACTAGTTAGTGGACCCAGTCTGTCTCTCTCCACTAGTTAGTGGACCCAGTCTGTCTCTCTCCACTAGTTAGTGGACCCAGTCTGTCTCTCTCCACTAGTTAGTGGACCCCGTCTGTCTCTCTCCACTAGTTAGTGGACCCCGTCTGTCTCTCTCTCCACTAGTTAGTGGACCCCGTCTGTCTCTCTCCACTAGTTAGTGGACCCCGTCTGTCTCTCTCTCCACTAGTTAGTGGACCCCGTCTGTCTCTCGCCACTAGTTAGTGGTCCCCGTCTGTCTCTCTCCACTAGTTAGTGGACCCCGTCTGTCTCTCTCCACTAGTTAGTGGACCCCGTCTGTCTCTCTTCACTAGTTAGTGGACCCCGTCTGTCTCTCTCTCCACTAGTTAGTGGACCCCGTCTGTCTCTCTCCACTAGTTAGTGGACCCCGTCTGTCTCTCTCTCCACTTGTTAGTGGACCCCGTCTGTCTCTCTCTCCACTAGTTAGTGGACCCCGTCTGTCTCTCTCTCCACTAGTTAGTGGACCCCGTCTGTCTCTCTTCACTAGTCAGTGGACCCCGTCTGTCTCTCTTCACTAGTCAGTGGACCCCGTCTGTCTCTCTCTCCACTAGTTAGTGGACCCCGTCTGTCTCTCTCCACTAGTTAGTGGACCCCGTCTGTCTCTCTCTCCACTAGTTAGTGGACCCCGTCTGTCTCTCGCCACTAGTTAGTGGTCCCCGTCTGTCTCTCTCCACTAGTTAGTGGACCCCGTCTGTCTCTCTCCACTAGTTAGTGGACCCCGTCTGTCTCTCTTCACTAGTTAGTGGACCCCGTCTGTCTCTCTCTCCACTAGTTAGTGGACCCCGTCTGTCTCTCTCCACTAGTTAGTGGACCCCGTCTGTCTCGCTCTCCACTTGTTAGTGGACCCCGTCTGTCTCTCTCTCCACTAGTTAGTGGACCCCGTCTGTCTCTCTCTCCACTAGTTAGTGGACCCCGTCTGTCTCTCTTCACTAGTCAGTGGAGCCTGTCTCTCTCGCCACTAGTCAGTGGACCCCGTCTGTCTCTCTCCACTAGTCAGTGGACCCCGTCTGTCTCTCGCCACTAGTTAGTGGACCCCGTCTGTCTCTCGCCACTAGTTAGTGGACCCCGTCTGTCTCTCTTCACTAGTTAGTGGTCCCCGTCTGTCTCTCTCCACTAGTTAGTGGGCCCTGTCTGTCTCTCGCCACTAGTTAGTGGACCCTGTCTGTCTCTCGCCACTAGTTAGTGGTCCCCGTCTGTCTCTCGCCACTAGTTAGTGGATCCCGTCTGTCTCTCGCCACTAGTTAGTGGACCCCATCTGTCTGTCTTCACTAGTTAGTGGACCCCGTCTTTCTCTCTCCACTAGTCTAGTTAGTGTCAGTAGGGTGCAGGTGAGGGTACATCTATAGCTACAAACGGCTCTCCTTCATCAGCCCTTGAGGAGTGTGTGTCTGTATGGTGCAAGTGTGTGCAAATGCTCACATGTGTTTTTGTGTACATTAAGTACATGAAAGTGAGTACACTCTGTATATTAGTTTACATGTGTGCGTCTCTATGTATGTAGCCATTCACGTGTGTCTGTCTCTGTGTGGCTGTTTCCCTCAGCCAGAAGCTTCTACAGATCAATGTCCCATCAGGTCTCTGCTGCTCAGCCATCTGCCTCTTCCCAATACATATACTATACACACACCCCTTCACCGTGGGGACGAGAAGACAATCACAGCTTTCACTGGATACTTTAGAACTGCTTCCTGACTTCTTTCAAGCGCTCAATCAATAAAATGCATTAATTTGTATTATTGATTTATTCAAGTAATAGGCCTAACTGATCTGACACAATACATTTGACATTTTAGTCATTTAGCAGATGCGAGCTTCAACTGGGAGCCAGTGGAGTGTGCAGAGGAGTGGGGTGACATGAGAGAACTTGGGAAGGTTGAAAACCAGGAGGGCTGCAGTGTTCTGGATAAGTTGCAGGGGTTTGATGGCACAAGCGGGGAGCCCAGCCAACCGAGAGTTGCAGTGGTCTAGACGGGAGATTTACATGTGCCTGGATTAGGAACTGCACAGCTTCCTGTGTGAGGTAGGGTCGTACTCTACGGATGTTGTCGAGCATGAACCTACAGGAGTGAGTCACTGATTTGATGTTTGCAGAGAGCAACAAGGTGTTGTCCAGGGTCACAACAAGGTCAGGTTCTTTGCACTCTGGGAAGGCGACACTGTGGCGTTGTCAACCATGATGGAGAGGTCATTGAGCAGGCAGGCCTTCCTCGGGAGGAAGAGCAGCTCCGTCTTGTCGAGCTTGAGGTGGTGGGCCGACATCCAAGTTGAGATATCAGCCAAGAACACAGAGATGCGTGTCGCCACCTGGGTGTCAGAAGGGGGAAGGAGAAAAGTAGTTGAGTGTCATCGGCATAGCAATGATAGGAGAGACCATGTGAGGAGATGACGGAGCCGAGTGACTTGGTGTATAGAGAGAAGAGGAGAGGGCCTAGAACCGAGCCCTGGGGAACACCAGTAGTGAGAGTGCGTGGTGCAGACACAGATCCTCTCCATGTCACCTGGTAGGAGCTGCCTGCCAGGTAAGATGCAATCCAAGAGTGTGCAGAGCCTGAGACGCCCAGCCCTAAGAGGGTGTAGAGGAGGATATGATGGTTCACGGTGTCGAAGGCAGCAGATAGATCTAGGAGGATGAGAACAGAGGAGAGAGAGTCAGCTTTGGCAGTGCGGAGAGCCTCCGTGACACAGAGAAGAGCAGTCTCAGTTGAGTGAGCCATCTTGAAGCCTGACTGGTTAGGGTCAGGAAGATCATTCTGAGAGAGATGACAAGAAAGTTGACCAGAGACGGCACGCTCAAGTGTTTTGGAAAGAAAAGAAAGAAGGGATACAGGTCTGTGGTTTTTGACATCCGATGAGTCAAGTGTTGGTTTCTTGAGGAGGGGATAGACTTGAATGCTGATTGGCTGAAAGCCATGGTATATGAGACCGTATACCACGGGTATGACAAAACATGTATTTTTACTTCTGTAATTACGTTGGTAACCAGTCTAGTTAGTGGTTACCAACGTAATTACAGAAGTAAAAATAAATGTTTTGTCATACCCGTGGTATACGGTCTCATATACCATAAGGCACCTCTGGGGTTGGTGGTATATGGCCAATATACCACGGCTAAGGGCTGTATCCAGACACGTTGCGTTGTGTATACGAATAGCCCTTAGCTGTGGTATATTGGCCATATACCACCAACACCCTCCCCCATTGCTTAACTATACACTACTACTATATTGTTGTCGATGGTAGTCCAGTCGTGTTAGATCAGAGATTAGGTTACTTCAAGGGAAAGGGGAAGGATGCATTTACATGAAGAACATACAGTCATTACATATGCTTACATACATTACATTAATACTCAGGTCGGCTGTCAGTGTTTGAAGACTCCAGGGCCGTTCTATCGGTGTACTGTAGCTTAACTGTTCTATGGCTGTGATTTTCCAACAGTCCCCCTGTCAGTCAGAAGCTTAACTGTTCTATGGCTGTGTACAGTAGAGTGGGTCTACAGCTGAACTGTTCTATGGCTGTGTACAGTAGAGTGGGTCTACAGCTGAACTGTTCTATGGCTGTGTACAGTAGAGTGGGTCTACAGCTGAACTGTTCTATGGCTGTGTACAGTAGAGTGGGTCTACAGCTGAACTGTTCTATGGCTGTGTACAGTAGAGTGGGTCTACAGCTGGACTGTTCTATGGCTGTGTACAGTAGAGTGGGTCTACAGCTGAACTGTTCTATGGCTGTGTACAGTAGAGTGGGTCTACAGCTGAACTGTTCTATGGCTGTGTACAGTAGAGTGGGTCTACAGCTGAACTGTTCTATGGCTGTGTACAGTAGAGTGGGTCTACAGCTGAACTGTTCTATGGCTGTGTACAGTAGAGTGGGTCTACAGCTGAACTGTTCTATGGCTGTGTACAGTAGAGTGGGTCTACAGCTGAACTGTTCTATGGCTGTGTACAGTAGAGTGGGTCTACAGCTGAACTGTTCTATGGCTGTGTACAGTAGAGTGGGTCTACAGCTGAACTGTTCTATGGCTGTGTACAGTAGAGTGGGTCTACAGCTGAACTGTTCTATGGCTGTGTACAGTAGAGTGGGTCTACAGCTGAACTGTTCTATGGCTGTGTACAGTAGAGTGGGTCTACAGCTGAACTGTTCTATGGCTGTGTACAGTAGAGTGGGTCTACAGCTGAACTGTTCTATGGCTGTGTACAGTAGAGTGGGTCTACAGCTGAACTGTTCTATGGCTGTGTACAGTAGAGTGGGTCTACAGCTGGACTGTTCTATGGCTGTGTACAGTAGAGTGGGTCTACAGCTGAACTGTTCTATGGCTGTGTACAGTAGAGTGGGTCTACAGCTGGACTGTTCTATGGCTGTGTACAGTAGAGTGGGTCTACAGCTGAACTGTTCTTTGGCTGTGTACAGTAGAGTGGGTCTACAGCTGAACTGTTCTATGGCTGTGTACAGTAGAGTGGGTCTACAGCTGAACTGTTCTATGGCTGTGTACAGTAGAGTGGGTCTACAGCTGAACTGTTCTATGGCTGTGTACAGTAGAGTGGGTCTACAGCTGAACCGTGTCAATAGCGGTGAAGCTTTTCTAATGGCTGTGGGGCGGTGAGACCTGCAGAAGGTGGTACTGATCACTGGATATGAAGTGTCTCCCTGGATTACTCCTTTTAGACACAGAGTAGCTCTCTCTGTCTCTCTCTCTCTCTCTCTGTCTCTCTCTATCTCTGTCTCTCTCTCTCTCTCTCTCTCTCTCTCTCTCTCTCTCTCTCTCTCTCTCTCTCTCTCTCTCTCTCTCTCTCTCTCTCTCTCTCTCTCTGTCTCTCTCTCTCTGTCTCTGTCTCTGTCTCTGTCTCTGTCTCTGTCTCTGTCTCTGTCTCTGTCTCTGTCTCTCTCTCTCTCTCTGTCTCTCTCTCTCTCTCTCTCTCTGCTCTCTCTCTCTCTCTCTCTCTCTCTCTCTCTCTCTCTCTCTCTCTCTCTCTCTCTCTCTCTCTCTCTCTCTCTCTCTCTCTCTCTCTCTCTCTCTCTCTCTCTCTCTGTGTCTCTCTGTCTCTCTCTCTCTCTCTGTCTCTCTCTCTCTCTGTCTCTCTGTCTCTGTCTGTCTCTCTCTGTCTCTCTCTCTCTCTCTCTCTGTCTCTCTCTCTCTGTCTCTCTCTCTCTCTCTCTGTCTCTCTCTGTCTCTCTCTGTCTCTCTCTCTCTCTGTCTCTCTCTCTCTCTCTCTCTCTCTCTCTCTCTCTCTCTCTCTCTCTCTCTCTCTCTCTGTCTCTCTCTCTGTCTCTCTCTCTCTCTCTGTCTCTGTCTCTCTCTCTCTCTCTCTCTCTCTGTCTCTCTCTCTCTCTCTCTCTCTCTCTCTCTCTCTCTCTCTCTCTCTCTCTCGCTCTCTCTCTCTGTCTCTGTCTCTGTCTCTCTCTCTCTCTCTCTCTGTCTCTCTCTCTCTCTCTCTCTCTCTCTCTCTGTCTCTCTCTCTCTCTCTCTCTCTCTCTCTCTCTCGTCTCTCTCTCTCTGTCTCTCTCTCTCTCTCTGTCTCTCTCTCTCTCTCTCTCTCTCTGTCTCTCTCTCTCTCTCTCTGTCTCTCTCTCTCTCTCTGTCTCTCTCTCTCTCTCTCTCTGTCTCTCTCTCTCTCTCTCTCGCTCTCTCTCCCCCTCTAGCTCGAGCGCTTGTTCGCTCACCTACCCCGAGTTTCCTAGCAACAAGCGTTTTTATCCCTGAAAATAGAGCGTTTTGAAAAAAGGAAACGTTGTGGGGACGTTGTTGTGGGGATGGTTGGGTGGTCTAGCGCTCGTTGCAAGCACTGACTGCAGATGATGATGATGCTATGCTAGGCTGCTATTGGAGAAACATGCCATGTCATTTCCTTCACTTGACCTTTTGGAGTATTCTGTCTGTTCTTGTTTTGTGGAGAATGTAATCACTTTCTCTCTGTGCTTAAAGTGTCAGTCAGAATATGAATGTCCTTATAATCCACTCCAAGGGGATGGGTGGGTGTGTGCGCACACATTGTGTAGTGTCTGTGTTCCTTTAGTACTACGGTGACCTGCTGGGTCTTTGGAGTTGTGAATTGGAATAATTGCCACAACAACCTCTCCCTCAACGTGATCAAGACAAAGGAGATGATTGTGGACTACAGGAAAGAAAAGAGGACTGAGCACGCCCCCATTCTCATCGACGGGGCTGTAGTGGAACAGGTTGAGAGCTTCGAGTTCCTTGGTGTCCACATCACCAACGAACTATCATGGTCCAAACACACCAAGACAGTCGTGAAGAGGGCACGACAACGCCTATTCCCACTCAGGAGACTAAAAATATTTGGCATGGGTCCTCAGAACCTCAAAAAGTTATACAGCTGCATCATTGAGAGCATCCTGACTGGTTGCAAAAAAACTGCATAGTTGGTTAAGGGCTTGTAAGTAAGCATTTCACTGTAAGGTCTACACCTGTATTTCTCCCACTCTGGTGACTGTGCCCTTGGCCCATTCATTTCCTCCAACTGGGTGGAACGTGTACCTACATAACACTATTTATTATCTGCAGTAATGCAGTAGGCTAACAACTTCCATGCATTAATAAACTATGTATAAAGCATTTAGAAGCTTATATACACACACACACACACGTGATAAGTTATTAATAAAGTTATTATAAAGCCTATTAATGCTTCTGGTATCCCATAGGCTACGATGTTAACTAACAGTACCGATGGAGAGGACTTGTACTAGGATGTTAACTAACAGTGCCCAGGAGAGAGGATAGGACTTGTACTAGGATGTTAACTAACAGTGCCCAGGAGAGAGGAGAGGACTTGTACTAGGATGTTAACTAACAGTGCCCAGGAGAGAGGAGAGGACTTGTACTAGGATGTTAACTAACAGTGCCGAGGAGAGAGGAGAGGACTTGTACTAGGATGTTAACTAACAGTGCCCAGGAGAGAGGAGAGGACTTGTACTAGGATGTTAACTAACAGTGCCCAGGAGAGAGGAGAGGACTTGTACTAGGATGTTAACTAACAGTGACCAGGAGAGAGGAGAGGACTTGAACTAGGATGTTAACTAACAGTGCCGAGGAGAGAGGAGAGGACTTGTACTAGGATGTTAACTAACAGTGCCGAGGAGAGAGGAGAGGACTTGTACTAGGATGTTAACTAACAGTGACCAGGAGAGAGGAGAGGACTTGTACTAGGATGTTAACTAACAGTACCGATGGAGAGGACTTGTACTAGGATGTTAACTAACAGTGCCGAGGAGAGAGGAGAGGACTTGTACTATGATGTTAACTAACAGTGACCAGGAGAGAGGACTTGTACTAGGATGTTAACTAACAGTACCGATGGAGAGGACTTGTACTAGGATGTTAACTAACAGTGCCCAGGAGAGAGGAGAGGACTTGTACTAGGATGTTAACTAACAGTGACCAGGAGAGAGGAGAGGACTTGTACTAGGATGTTAACTAACAGTGCCGAGGAGAGAGGAGAGGACTTGTACTAGGATGTTAACTAACAGTGACCAGGAGAGAGGAGAGGACTTGTTGGCTTCACAGCAGCAGGATCCTGGATAATAGTGGTAGACATGGGGAGGTATTTCCCCTGTCCTCTCAGGGATACAACCAACCTCTGTTATGATATTGATTTAATGTTATTAAACGCTGTTGACAGGAACATGACATTTAACACAGATGACTAGTACATAACACCTGTGAGTTGACTGGTGTGTTCATTATTGATATCTGGATATGTTGTTAGTTTTTGGGATCAGTGTCCCAAAGCACTTAGATTATATTTACTGTCTATAGCTAGAGTTGTGCAGCTCCCAAAACGACCACGTCCAAAACGACCACGTCCAAAACGACCAACTCCAAAATTACCACCTCCAAAACGATCAACTCCAAAATTACCACCTCCAAAACGACCAACTCCAAAATTACCACCTCCAAAATGACCAGGTCTACCTTTCAAAAAAAGGCAGTTTGGCCACCTGGTAAAATAAAGGTTCAATTAAAAAGGACTTATCAGCCTGCAGTCAGGATTTGGACCACGGCTGTGTGGTAAATTATCATCGGACTATCTGATGTTTGTAATATGCTGATAAGCTGTTATCACGTCCTCCCTGTAATCATACTGACAAGATAAGGGATGTGGTGAGGTACTACTTAGCAGGTGTAGCTGTCGTCTAGCTGTGTTTTACTCTGCTCCTCTTCATGGAAGAAACAATTCACTGGTTGTGTTTGATCAGGTGTCTTTAGCTGGCTTTGAAGATGTCCTGTCGCTCTCTATAGGGTGGTGGACCCAGAGCCTAAACTCATTTTGCCCAGCGGGCTGAATTCAGTTTTCGCCGAGGTCCGGAGGGCTTAAAATTGATTGTATTTCCACGGCGTCAAAATTTGCCAAAAAAAGTCCTCTATCCATCGCTTTTTGAATTTCCAATGCTCCCGGACTGTCTAGCTTTCGGTTTGATGACTGTTAGCACACTGGACAGAGTGATGAGACTATAAATTTAGGTCTATTATCGATTGAGTCTGTTTTTCCACAAAAAAAATTAATAAATGTTTTACTCAAACAACCCGGGTGCTCTCGGGCCGCATCCATCCCACAGGCCGTATGTTTGATACCCCTGGCCTAGAGGATCTGTCAGCCCAGACAAGTGGAAGGCAGTATGGAGCTCAGCTCCCTCTCTCTCCTTCCCTCCTTTCACACAGCACAGCTGCACACCCAGACATGGGAGTTATTTAGCCCTCAGTCCTGCCAAGAATAGCGAGAGAGAGCGAGACGGAAGAAAAGAGGGTGAGAGAGCGAGACAGTCAGGACCACTGACTGTACAGCCATCTGGAAAATGCAGTGCCATCTGTCCAGAACACTTCTCTGTTGTAACTTGTTTGAATGTTTGGTGATGGCCACCTCGTCTTAGTATTACAGAGGGGAGAGTTTACCTCGCAACAAAACAACAGGTGGCCATCACCAGAGGGGAGAGTTTACCTCCCAACAAGACAACAGGTGGCCATCACCAGAGGGGAGAGTTTACCTCCCAACAAGACAACAGGTGGCCATCACCAGAGGGGAGAGTTTACCTCCCAACAAGACAACAGGTGGCCATCACCAGAGGGGAGAGTTTACCTCCCAACAAAACAACAGGTGGCCATCACCAGAGGGGAGAGTTTACCTCACAACAAGACAACAGGTGGCCATCACCAGAGGGGAGAGTTTACCTCACAACAAGACAACAGGTGGCCATCACCAGAGGGGAGAGTTTACCTCACAACAAGACAACAGGTGGCCATCACCAGAGGGGAGAGTTTACCTCACAACAAGACAACAGGTGGCCATCACCAGAGGGGAGAGTTTACCTCACAACAAGACAACAGGTGGCCATCACCAGAGGGGAGAGTTTACCTCCCAACAAAACAACAGGTGGCCATCACCAGAGGGGAGAGTTTACCTCACAACAAGACAACAGGTGGCCATCACCAGAGGGGAGAGTTTACCTCACAACAAGGAGGAGGAACAATCCAGATCACTTCCCTGTGTTGTGTTAGGGCAGTAGTTGTTTTCCACTGACTGGACCGTTGGGTCACTCCAGGCTGCTCTCTCTGTTTAGCTGGTCAGCCCAGGCTGCTCTCTCTGTTTAGCTGGTCAGCCCAGGCTGCTCTCTCTGTTTAGCTGGTCACTCCAGGCTGCTCTCTCTGTTTAGCTGGTCAGCCCAGGCTGCTCTCTCTGTTTAGCTGGTCACTCCAGGCTGCTCTCTCTGTTTAGCTGGTCAGCCCAGGCTGCTCTCTCTGTTTAGCTGGTCACTCCAGGCTGCTCTCTCTGTTTAGCTGGTCAGCCCAGGCTGCTCTCTCTGTTTAGCTGGTCAGCCCAGGCTGCTCTCTCTGTTTAGCTGGTCACTCCAGGCTGCTCTCTCTGTTTAGCTGGTCACTCCAGGCTGCTCTCTCTGTTTAGCTGGTCACTCCAGGCTGCTCTCTCTGTTTAGCTGGTCAGCCCAGGCTGCTCTCTCTCTGTTTAGCTGGTCAGCCCAGGCTGCTCTCTCTGTTTAGCTGGTCACTCCAGGCTGCTCTCTCTGTTTAGCTGGTCAGCCCAGGCTGCTCTCTCTGTTTAGCTGGTCAGCCCAGGCTGCTCTCTCTGTTTAGCTGGTCAGCCCAGGCTGCTCTCTCTGTTTAGCTGGTCAGCCCAGGCTGCTCTCTCTGTTTAGCTGGTCAGCCCAGGCTGCTCTCTCTGTTTAGCTGGTCAGCCCAGGCTGCTCTCTCTGTTTAGCTGGTCAGCCCAGGCTGCTCTCTCTGTTTAGCTGGTCAGCCCAGGCTGCTCTCTCTGTTTAGCTGGTCAGCCCAGGCTGCTCTCTCTGTTTAGCTGGTCAGCCCAGGCTGCTCTCTCTGTTTAGCTGGTCAGCCCAGGCTGCTCTCTCTGTTTAGCTGGTCACTCCAGGCTGCTCTCTCTGTTTAGCTGGTCACTCCAGGCTGCTCTCTCTGTTTAGCTGGTCAGCCCAGGCTGCTCTCTCTGTTTAGCTGGTCAGCCCAGGCTGCTCTCTCTGTTTAGCTGGTCAGCCCAGGCTGCTCTCTCTGTTTAGCTGGTCAGCCCAGGCTGCTCTCTCTGTTTAGCTGGTCAGCCCAGGCTGCTCTCTCTGTTTAGCTGGTCAGCCCAGGCTGCTCTCTCTGTTTAGCTGGTCAGCCCAGGCTGCTCTCTCTGTTTAGCTGGTCACTCCAGGCTGCTCTCTCTGTTTAGCTGGTCAGCCCAGGCTGCTCTCTCTGTTTAGCTGGTCAGCCCAGGCTGCTCTCTCTGTTTAGCTGGTCAGCCCAGGCTGCTCTCTCTGTTTAGCTGGTCAGCCCAGGCTGCTCTCTCTGTTTAGCTGGTCACTCCAGGCTGCTCTCTCTGTTTAGCTGGTCAGCCCAGGCTGCTCTCTCTGTTTAGCTGGTCACTCCAGGCTGCTCTCTCTGTTTAGCTGGTCACTCCAGGCTGCTCTCTCTGTTTAGCTGGTCAGCCCAGGCTGCTCTCTCTGTTTAGCTGGTCACTCCAGGCTGCTCTCTCTGTTTAGCTGGTCAGCCCAGGCTGCTCTCTCTGTTTAGCTGGTCAGCCCAGGCTGCTCTCTCTGTTTAGCTGGTCAGCCCAGGCTGCTCTCTCTGTTTAGCTGGTCACTCCAGGCTGCTCTCTCTGTTTAGCTGGTCAGCCCAGGCTGCTCTCTCTGTTTAGCTGGTCAGCCCAGACTGCTCTCTCTCTCCCTCTCCTTTCTTCTCACCTTGCTATTTATAATAATCACAATGGCAGTGACAACGTCTCCAGGGGAAAACAACTGCATCTCTTTCTTGTCATTTATTTTTTCCCTCGCTCCAAAGCAACAACGGGCTGCTGCAGCAGTGGTAGCTTTCCTTTGTAGCTGGGGATTAGGAAATTCCTCCCAGTCTGCCGACACACCGTTTTCCAGACTGCTCCAGAAAACCGTTGAGGTAGTTGAAAGGAGTGAGGGAATGAACGGGAGGCCTGAAACGTCTGTCGTTTCTTTTTTCTATCATGTATTTTTTTCTTCTTCTTGGTGCTACAGTTTTTCAGCTGACGAGGGGGAGGGGGGCTACCTCCTCTCCCGCTCTCTCTCTCTCTCTCTCTCCCTCTCTCTCTCTCTCTCTCTCTCTCTCTCTCTCTCTCTCTCTCTCTCTCTCTCTCTCTCTCTCTCTCTCTCTCTCTTTTTCTCTCTCTCTCTCTCTCTCTCTCTCTCTCTCTCTCTCTCTCTCTCTCTCTCTCTCTCTCTCTCTCTCTCTCTCTCTCTCTCTCTCTCTCTTCCTAAGGAGAGTTGTCACAGTACTTTGTATTTGAGTGCCTCCTCTCTCCCATCCTCGGGTCGTTGCCAGGAGAAGGCTTGTCCTGAGCTCACCCTAACACCAGAGGGAGTGGCCCGATGGGGACAGACAAAGCAGGAAGCCTGTTCTCCTCCCCGGCCAATCCCATGTCAGAGTGAAACAGCGGCTGCCAAATCAGCTCCCAGGGTTATGTGTTCCGTACACACAGATTGGCTGCCTGGGTTCAAGTCAAATCACAGGGCACACAGCGGTTGGCTGGTTGCCTGGAGACATGGGCCTAACCATACTCACCCATGAATTAGGAGTGTTTCTTTTTGTTGGTACTGTCCCCTCATGAAGGTTATCATGACAACTGCAGAAGTATCAGAGGGAAATGAACAGGCAGTAGTGGTGGAATTATACTTCTATTGGCTTTTATCTGGGTCCATTCGGGTGCTCTCCCTCTCCCTCTCGCTCTCTCTCTCTCTCTTTGTGGCTTAAAGTGTTTCAAAGTGTCCGTCTGGTGTAGATTTGAGGGTTCTGTCGCGTTGTTAGGATGAGCCATCCCCAGCACAGTGACTGCCTGGCTGGGTTTAAGCTGGGTGGGCTTCAATGGGCTTCAGCAGCATCTTTTCATGCCATGGGCGTCTCTGATACATGCTGTCACAACGCTGTCGGCCCGTTTCCAACCCCAGAAGGCATCCAATTACTGAACAGAACAGAACATATTCTGTAAGAAAAATCGTCATCTGTTCTGTACTTAGGCCTTGGTTGATGCTCTCAGCTGTGTGGCTTTGAGAAGAGATCAATTCTGTGTCTAGTGACTTAGAGGTAGCTACTGTTTCCAATCTCTACTCTGTTTTTATTTAGTAAAATCATCTGTTTGTTTATAGTTTTAGCTGGCTATGCAATTTATTTCTTTATCTATTGGTAGAGTGTTTGACATGGAAACCACCACTGTCCTATATCGTGAAATAAAGACTGGAGTTTTAGTCTGATCAGTAATTCCAATCTCTCTCCTTTCGTGTTGATGTCTCTCACCTACATCCATCCCATTACCTGGCTGTTACCTCAGACAGGTGAGAGGTCACAGTGGGGTTCCCCTCTAGTCCCTGCCTGATAAAAAGTAGAGGACTATCTTTTCTCAAAACTACTGCACTATATAGGGAATAGGGTGCCATTTGGGACGCAGCGATAGTAGTGGTCTCTCAGAGGAAAGTGAGAGAGGGGGTTCGGATAGAGAGAAAGAGGGGGTTCGGATAGGGGGAAAGAGGGGGTTCGGATAGGGGGAAAGAGGGGGTTCGGATAGGGGGAAAGAGGGGGTTCGGAAAGAGGGGGATCGGATGGAGGGAAAGAGGGGGATCGGAAAGAGGGGGATCGGATGGAGGGAAAATGGGGGATCGGATAGAGGGAAAGAGGGGGTTCAGATAGAGGGAAAGAGGGGGATCGGATAGAGGGAAAGAGGGGGATCGGATAGAGGAAAAGAGGTGCATTGGATAGAGGGAAAGAGGGGGATCACATTGAGGGAAAGCAAGAGCGAGGGGGATTGGACGTGGATGTTTTTGACATTCTGAATGAACTCTGTGTGACATCACCATGAAGTAGTGTGCCCTGAAGGAGGCTAGCAGCTTCTTACTGATGTATTAATCACACACAGCATGCTGGACCTGATGCTATGCTAGTCTGTGCTAGTCTGCATGGGAATGGGAAAGGCTTGGATGAATGTTAAAAGGGGGAACCATTTTCCATCTAATCACACACACACCTACCTCTTGGCTGTGGTTCCTGATGGTTGGCCTGGGGTGGTTATAGGACTGGCTTGGTGTGGTGTGAATACCTGGAATAGTATAAAGTAATCCTTCTTCCCCCACCCCCCATAAAAAAAAAAAAAAAAAAGAAAAAAAAAAGGTGGTTGTCCCACTGGCTATCATAAGGTGAATGCACCAATTTGTAAGTCGCTTTGGATAAGAGCGTCTGCTAAATTATGTAAATGTAGATGTAGAGCCTTGGTCTGGCTGACTGACTGACTGGCTGGCTGGCTGACTGACTGGCTGGCTGGCTGACTGGGGTGCTGACTGGCTGGGGTGCTGACTGGCTGGCTGGCTGGCTGGCTGACTGACTGGGGTGCTGGCTGGCTGGCTGGCTGGCTGGCTGGCTGGCTGGCTGGCTGGGGGCTGGCTGGCTGGCTGGCTGGCTGGCTGGCTGGCTGGCTGACTGGCTGGCTGGCTGACTGACTGAAACTCCCCTCTCTCTGCCATCCCCCTTTCCGTGAGGACAGAAAAGCAGGATGCTATTAATCTCTGAGAGGTAGAAAGAAAGTGGGAGGGAGACTGAACGAGTGATGTAAAGAGAGATAGGGAGGGAGAGGGAACAAGAGCGAGGGAGAATGAGAATGAGGGAGGGAGAGA
>NW_025535152.1:0-5000 GCF_020615455.1 Coregonus clupeaformis | reverse complement strand
TCTAGGCTATATGTTATGTAATAACTAGTAACAGGTCTAGGCTATATGTTATGTAATAACTAGTTACAGGTCTAGTCTATATGTTATGTGATAACTAGTAACAGGTCTAGTCTAGGCTATATGTTATGTAATAACTATTAACAGGTCTAGTCTATGTTATGTAATAACTAGTAACAGGTCTAGTCTATATGTTATGTAATAACTAGTAACAGGTCTAGTCTATATGTTATGTAATAACTAGTAACAGGTCTAGTCTAGGCAATATGTTATGTAATAACTAGTAACAGGTCTAGTCTATATGTTATGTAATAACTAGTAACAGGTCTAGTCTAGCCTATATGTTATGTAATAACTATTAACAGGTCTAGCCTATATGTTATGTAATAACTAGTAACAGGTCTAGGCTATATGTTATGTAATAACTAGTAACAGGTCTAGTCTATATGTTATGTAATAACAAGTATCAGGTCTAGTCTATATGTTATGTAATAACTAACAGGTCTAGGCTATATGTTATGTAATAACTAACAGGTCTAGGCTATATGTTATGTAATAACTAGTAACAGGTCTAGGCTATATGTTATGTAATAACTAGGAACAGGTCTAGGCTATATGTTATGTAATAACTAGTAACAGGTCTAGGCTATATGTTATGTAATAACTAGTAACAGGTCTAGTCTATATGTTATGTAATAACTATTAACAGGTCTAGTCTATATGTTATGTAATAACTAGTAACAGGTCTAGGCTATATGTTATGTAATAACTAGTAACAGGTCTAGTCTATATGTTATGTAATAACAAGTATCAGGTCTAGTCTATATGTTATGTAATAACTAGTAACAGGTCTAGGCTATATGTTATGTAATAACTAGTAACAGGTCTAGTCTAGGCTATATGTTATGTAATAACTATTAACAGGTCTAGTCTATATGTTATGTAATAACTATTAACAGGTCTAGGCTATATGTTATGTAATAACTAGTAACAGGTCTAGTCTAGGCTATATGTTATGTAATAACTAGTAACAGGTCTAGGCTATATGTTATGTAATAACTAGTAACAGGTCTAGGCTATATGTTATGTAATAACTAGTGACAGGTCTAGTCTATATGTTATGTAATAACTAGTTACAGGTCTAGGCTATATGTTATGTAATAACTAGTAACAGGTCTAGTCTATATGTTATGTAATAACTAGTAACAGGTCTAGTCTATATGTTATGTAATAACTATTAACAGGTCTAGTCTATATGTTATGTAATAACTAGTAACAGGTCTAGGCTATATGTTATGTAATAACTAGTAACAGGTCTAGTCTAGGCTATATGTTATGTAATAACTAGTAACAGGTCTAGGCTATATGTTATGTAATAACTAGTAACAGGTCTAGGCTATATGTTATGTAATAACTAGTAACAGGTCTAGGCTATATGTTATGTAATAACTAGTAACAGGTCTAGGCTATATGTTATGTAATAACTAGTAACAGGTCTAGTCTATATGTTATGTAATAACTAGTAACAGGTCTAGGCTATATGTTATGTAATAACTAGTAACAGGTCTACTCTATGTTATGTAATAACAAGTAACAGGTCTAGTCTATATGTTATGTAATAACTAGTAACAGGCCTAGGCTATATGTTATGTAATAACTAGTAACAGGTCTAGTCTAGTCTATATGTTATGTAATAACTAACAGGTCTAGTCTATATGTTATGTAATAACTAGTAACAGGTCTAGGCTATATGTTATGTAATAACTAGTAACAGGTCTAGTCTAGGCAATATGTTATGTAATAACTAGTAACAGGTCTAGTCTATATGTTATGTAATAACTAGTAATAGGTCTAGTCTAGCCTATATGTTATGTAATAACTATTAACAGGTCTAGTCTATATGTTATGTAATAACTAGTAACAGGTCTAGTCTAGGCTATATGTTATGTAATAACTAGTAACAGGTCTAGGCTATATGTTATGTAATAACTAGTAACAGGTCTAGGCTATATGTTATGTAATAACTAGTAACAGGTCTAGGCTATATGTTATGTAATAACTAGTAACAGGTCTAGTCTATATGTTATGTAATAACTAGTTACAGGTCTAGGCTATATGTTATGTAATAACTAGTAACAGGTCTACTCTATATGTTATGTAATAACAAGTAACAGGACTAGTCTATATGTTATGTAATAACTAACAGGTCTAGACTATATGTTATGTAATAACTAGTAAGAGGTCTAGTCTATATGTTATGTAATAACTATTAACAGGTCTAGTCTATATGTTATGTAATAACTAGTAACAGGTCTAGGCTATATGTTATGTAATAACTAGTATCAGGTCTAGTCTATATGTTATGTAATAACTAGTAACAGGTCTAGGCTATATGTTACGTAATAACTAGTTACAGGTCTAGTCTATATGTTATGTAATAACTAGTAACAGGTCTAGTCTAGGCTATATGTTATGTAATAACTAGTAACAGGTCTAGTCTATGTTATGTAATAACTAGTAACAGGTCTAGTCTATATGTTATGTAATAACTAGTAACAGGTCTAGTCTAGGCAATATGTTATGTAATAACTAGTAACAGGTCTAGTCTATATGTTATGTAATAACTAGTAACAGGTCTAGTCTATATGTTATGTAATAACTAGTAACAGGTCTAGTCTAGGCTATATGTTATGTAATAACTAGTAACAGGTCTAGTCTATATGTTATGTAATAACTAGTAACAGGTCTAGCCTATATGTTATGTAATAACTAGTAACAGGTCTAGGCTATATGTTATGTAATAACTAGTAACAGGTCTAGTCTATATGTTATGTAATAACAAGTATCAGGTCTAGTCTATATGTTATGTAATAACTAATAACAGGTCTAGGCTATATGTTATGTAATAACTAGTAACAGGTCTAGTCTATATGTTATGTAATAACTATTAACAGGTCTAGTCTATATGTTATGTAATAACTAGTAACAGGTCTAGTCTATATGTTATGTAATAACTAGTAACAGGTCTAGACTATATGTTATGTAATAACTAGTAACAGGTCTAGTCTAGGCTATAAGTTATGTAATAACTATTAACAGGTCTAGTCTATATGTTATGTAATAACTAGTAACAGGTCTAGGCTATATGTTATGTAATAACTAGTAACAGGTCTACTCTATATGTTATGTAATAACAAGTAACAGGTCTAGTCTATATGTTATGTAATAACTAGTAACAGGTCTAGTCTATATGTTATGTAATAACTATTAACAGGTCTAGTCTATATGTTATGTAATAACTATTAACAGGTCTAGGCTATATGTTATGTAATAACTAGTAACAGGTCTAGGCTATATGTTATGTAATAACTAGTAACAGGTCTAGGCTATATGTTATGTAATAACTAGTAACAGGTCTAGTCTATATGTTATATAATAACTAGTAACAGGTCTAGGCTATATGTTATGTAATAACTAGTAACAGGTCTACTCTATATGTTATGTAATAACAAGTAACAGGTCTAGTCTATATGTTATGTAATAACTAGTAACAGGCCTAGGCTATATGTTATGTAATAACTAGTAACAGGTCTAGTCTAGTCTAGTCTATATGTTATGTAATAACTAACAGGTCTAGTCTATATGTTATGTAATAACTAGTAACAGGTCTAGGCTATATGTTATGTAATAACTAGTAACAGGTCTAGTCTATATGTTATGTAATAACTAGTAACAGGTCTAGGCTATATGTTATGTAATAACTAGTTACAGGTCTAGTCTATATGTTATGTAATAACTAGTAACAGGTCTAGTCTAGGCTATATGTTATGTAATAACTAGTAACAGGTCTAGTCTATGTTATGTAATAACTAGTAACAGGTCTAGTCTAGGCTATATGTTATGTAATAACTAGTAACAGGTCTAGTCTATGTTATGTAATAACTAGTAACAGGTCTAGTCTATATGTTATGTAATAACTAGTAACAGGTCTAGTCTAGGCAATATGTTATGTAATAACTAGTAACAGGTCTAGTCTATATGTTATGTAATAACTAGTAACAGGTCTAGTCTAGCCTATATGTTATGTAATAACTATTAACAGGTCTAGTCTATATGTTATGTAATAACTAGTAACAGGTCTAGGCTATATGTTATGTAATAACTAGTAACAGGTCTAGGCTATATGTTATGTAATAACTAGTAACAGGTCTAGTCTATATGTTATGTAATAACTAGTTACAGGTCTAGGCTATATGTTATGTAATAACTAGTAACAGGTCTACTCTATATGTTATGTAATAACAAGTAACAGGTCTAGTCTATATGTTATGTAATAACTAACAGGTCTAGGCTATATGTTATGTAATAACTAGTAACAGGTCTAGTCTATATGTTATGTAATAACTATTAACAGGTCTAGTCTATATGTTATGTAATAACTAGTAACAGGTCTAGGCTATATGTTATGTAATAACTAGTAACAGGTCTAGTCTATATGTTATGTAATAACTAGTAACAGGTCTAGGCTATATGTTATGTAATAACTAGTTACAGGTCTAGTCTATATGTTATGTAATAACTAGTAACAGGTCTAGTCTACGCTATATGTTATGTAATAACTAGTAACAGGTCTAGTCTATGTTATGTAATAACTAGTAACAGGTCTAGTCTATATGTTATGTAATAACTAGTAGCAGGTCTAGTCTATATGTTATGTAATAACTAGTAACAGGTCTAGTCTAGGCAATATGTTATGTAATAACTAGTAACAGGTCTAGTCTATATGTTATGTAATAACTAGTAACAGGTCTAGTCTAGGCTATATGTTATGTAATAACTATTAACAGGTCTAGCCTATATGTTATGTAATAACTAGTAACAGGTCTAGTCTATATGTTATGTAATAACAAGTATCAGGTCTAGTCTATATGTTATGTAATAACTAATAACAGGTCTAGGCTATATGTTATGTAATAACTAGTAACAGGTCTAGTCTATATGTT
>NW_025535151.1:112500-118013 GCF_020615455.1 Coregonus clupeaformis | reverse complement strand
TCTCTCTCTCTCTCTCTCTCTCTCTCTCTCTCTCAATTCAATTCAATAGACTTTATTGACATGGCAAGTAAAATTACTTACATTGTCAAAGTATACATATAACAAAAAATGGTGGGACCAACAGCAATAATAATAGTAGTAGTGGAAATGGGATTACCATTAACAGCAACTACAACAACAATATTAATGAGAATAACAATACATTAAAGCAATAGTAGTCGACCAATCTCAACATGACTGAGAAGACACATTACATGCTATGAAAGCCAAAACAAAACAGGAAATATTATTGACATTACATTACACTTTTCACTGGCTGTCCCTCAGGTTGTGGCAGGAGGACACATATTTGGCTGCCAAAATTGCACACTTTGGCTTTTCACCCAATAATTATTTGATTTTTTCTTCCTCTTTTATAGTTTCAAATTCTTTGTACTGAATGATAATTTTGGGAAAGAAAGATTCTCTTAGGTCTGAGTATTTGTCACAGTGTAATAGGAAATGCAGCTCTGTCTCTACCTCTCCCCGGGGGCAGAGTGAGCACAGCCTGTCCTTTCTGGGCAGCCAGGTTTGCCTGTGACGACCGGTCTCTATAGCCAGACTGTGCTCACTGAGTCTGTACCTAGTCAGTGTTTTTCTCAGTTTTCTATCAGTCACAGTGGTCAGATAGTCTGCCACCATTACATTTACATTTACGTTATTTAGCAGACGCTCTTATCCAGAGCAACTTACAGTTAGTGAATACATATATATATATCTTTTTATATATACTGGCCCCCCGTGGGAATCGAACCCACAACCCTGGCGTTGCAAACGCCATGCTCTATCAACTGAGTTACATCCCTGCCGGCCATTCCCTCCCCTACCCTGGACGACGCTGGGCCAATTGTGCGCCGCCCATGAGTCTCCCGGTCGCGGCCGGCTGCGACAGAGCCTGGATTCGAACCAGGATCTCTAGTGGCACAGTTTGCACTGCGATGCAGTGCCTTAGACCACTGCGCCACTCAGGAGACATGTACTGTCTGTTTAGAGCCAAATAGCATTGAAGTTTACTTAGATTTTTTGTGGTGTCTTTCCAATAGGTGATATATTTTTCTTTTTGCTTTGTGATGATTTGGTTGGGCCAGATTTTCTGAGTGCTGTCCTGAGGCTCTATGAGGTTGGTTTTGGTTAGTGAACTGAGCCTCAGAACCAGCTGGCTGAGGGGACTCTTCTCTTGTTTCATCTCTTGACATAGTAGAGCTGTGTGATGGAATGTTTTGGGGTCACTTGTTTTTAGATGGTTGTAAAATTTGATGGCTCTTTTTCTATTCGAATAAGGAGGGGGGTATTGGCCCAATTCTGCTCTACATGCGTTATTTGGAGTTTTTCTTTGCACTTGCAATACAGTCTTGCAAAACTCTGCATGCAGTATTTCGATTGGATGTTTGTCCCATTTGGTAAATTCAGTATTAGAGAGCGGACCCCATACTTCGCTGCCATATAGAGCAATTGGTTCTATAACTGATTGTAACATTTTGAGCCAGATTCTAATTGGAATTTTGATTTTAATATTCCTTTTAATGGCATAGAATGCTCTTCTTGCTTTGTCTCTCAGCTCATTCACAGCCATGTGAAAGCTACCTGTGTTGCTGATATTTAGTCCTAGATATGTGTAATTTTTGGTGTGTTCTAATAGAACTGTGTCCGAATAGAATTTATATTTGTCATCCTGATTTCCGGACCTTTTTTGGAATATCATTATATTCGTTTTTTTTAAATTAACGGTCAGGGCCCAGGTCTGACAGAATCTGTGCAGATGATCTAGATGCTGCTGTAACCCCTCCTTAGTGGGAGACAGTAGCACCAGGTCATCTGCGTACAGCAGACACTTGATTTCAGTGTTGTGTAGGGTGAGACCAGGTGCTGCCGATTCTTCTAATGTTTTTGCCAATTCGTTAATGTAGATGTTAAATAGTGTTGGACTTATTGGGCAGCCCTGTTTCACTCCACGTCCCTGAGAGAAGAAGTCTGTTTGCTTGTTGCCGATTTTAATCGCACATTTGTTTTTGGTGTACATTGATTTAATAACATCATATGTTTTCCCTCCAATACCACTTTCTATTAGTTTGTAAAAAAGACCTTCGTGCCAAATTGAATCAAATGCTTTCTTGAAGTCTACAAAACACGAGTAGATTTTGCCTTTTTTTGATTTACTTGTTTGTCAATTAGAGTCTGGAGGGTGTAAATGTGGTCTGTTGTACAATAATTTTTTACAAATCCAATCTGGCTTCTGCTTAGGACGTTGTGTTCATCAAGGAAATTATGTAGTCTGCTGTTTATGATACTGCAGAGAATTTTCCCCAAGTTGCTGTTAACGCAAATTCCTCTGTAATTATTTGGGTCAAATTTGTCTCCATTTTTATAAATTGTTGTGATCAATCCTTGGTTCCAAATATCGGGGAAAATACCTGCAGTTAGGATAATGTTGAAGAGTTTGAGTATAGCCAATTTGAATTTGTGGTCTGTATATTTAATCATTTCATTTAAAATACCATCAGCACCACAGGCCTTTTTGGGTTGGAGAGTGCAAAGTTTTTCCAATAATTCTTGTTCTGTAATTGGGGTATCCACAGGATTCTGATAGTCTTTGACTGCTGATTCAAGGATTTGTAATTTTTCTTGTATATCTTGTTGTTCTGGGCTCTTTGTTATATTGCTGTAGAGGTTTGCAAAGTGATTTCTCCACATATCCCCATTTTGGATAGCCAATTCCTCATTATGAGGTTTGTTTAATTTATTCCAATTCTCCCAGAAGTGGTTTGATTCTATGGATTCCTCAATCACATCCAGCTGATTTCTAATGTGCTGTTCCTTTTTTGTTCTTAGGGTAGGTTTGTATTGCTTCAGTGTTTCCCCATATTGAAGACGTATATTTTTGTTGTCTGGGTCTCTGTGTTTATGATTAGATATATTTCTCAATGACTTTCTTAGATTTTTGCAATCATTATCAAACCATTTTTCATGATCTATTATTTTTGGTTTGCTCTTATGTTTCTTTAGATTAGCCAAGGAGGCTAATTTGTCAAATATAAAGTTTATGTTCCAAACGGCCAAATGTATACCTTCATTGGTGTAGGAGAATGTTAATGCTAAAAAGTTGTCCAGGAGAGATTGTATTTTTTGGCTACTAATTGCTTTTTGGTAGATTTCTGTACTGTTTGCACTCCATCTATAGGTCTGTTTAGTACCATGTAATTTATTGGGCCGTGATGCTTCATGGTTGGGTTCTGCTCTTCTCAGATACACTGTGATTTTACTGTGGTCAGAGAGAGGTGTTAGTGGGCTGACTGTGAAGGCTCTGAGAGACTCTGGGTTAAGGTCTGTGATGAAGCAGTCTACAGTACTGCTGCCAAGGGATGAGCTGTAGGTGTACCTACCAAAAGAGTCCCCTCTTAACCTACCATTGACTATGTACAGACCCAGTGTTCGACAGAGCTTCAGGAGCTGTACTCCATTTTTGTTTTTCACTTTGTCATAGTTGTTTCTAGGGGGTATGTGGGGAGGGAAAGGTTGTTGCTTCCCGGTAGGTGTTTGTCCCCATGACTGTTAATAGTGTCTAGTTCTTCTGCTGTTCTAGCATTCAGGTCTCCACAGACCAGCACATTGCCTTGGGCCTGAAAGTGACTAATCTCCCCCTCTAGAATGGAGAAACTCTCTTCATTGAAGTAGGGTGACTCTGAGGGGGGAATGTATGTGGCACAGAGGAAGATGTTGTTATCTGTTAAGATAGCCTCCTTGTTGATTTTTAGCCAGATAAAGAATTCTCCTGTTTTGATCAATTCGATTGAATTAGTTAGTTCAGATTTATACCATATTAGCATTCCCCCTGAGTCTCTGCCCTGTGTGATTCCTTTTAATTTGGTGGATGGTACGATTATCTCCCTATAACCTAGTCGACAGCCAGTGGAAACATCACCTCTGCACCATGTTTCCTGTAGTACTACAATATCAACATCATCAATTTCTTTAAGGAAGTCTGGGTTTCTGCTCTTTAGCCCAAAAGCAGAGGACTTCAAGCCTTGTAAATTCCAACATGCAACGTAAAAAGACTTCATAACTGTTTTTTCTTTACATTCAAAATGAGATAAACACTCACAATCCAACAATAACTATTAAAATATGATTTTTCAATTAAGGTAAACTCTTATTATGCAAATGTGATTTGTTTATCATTTAAGATAGTATTTGTGTCATGCCACTTGGGTGGATGTAGTGTGAGGATGGTGGAGTTCTTGTGCTCATCTTACCATGACCCTCGGCCTATCACATGTGAGCATAGTAGATTCAGCATTTGTTTGATGTCACTCATTTCGTTGGTGGGAGCTGGACCAGTTGCTCCTCTCACAGCTTGTGCATAGCTCTGTCTGCCGGCTGTGGCTCCTCCAGGTGTGGGTCTGTGGTGGGGGGGAGGGGGGTGTTAGGCCTCGTCTGGGTGGGTCTGAAGCTGGGCTGGGGTGGTCTGTGCTGTGCTGGCTGTGGTGGGCATTGAGGTTGGTGGTGCTGTGGCCGTGGCTGGGGGGTCCAGGGTGCTGGTCCGGGGTGTTGTCTCGGTGATCTCGGGGGGGTGGAGATTGCTCCGCTGTTCCTGGGTGGAGAGGTCGGGATGCGGTTTAAAGCGACGTCCTTGAGAGTCTTAGCAAGGATGGGGAATGTCTCTCTGTACAGGTGAACATGGTCATAGAGACAGTCCAGATCGAGGGTGGGATGGTGGGCCAGGTGTACATTGGGTCGCAGGGCACAGTCCCGGGAGAGGCTGGCGTTTATTCTTTGGATTGTGGCAGGGTGGAAGTCCTTCCTCTGTAGAAGGGTTGACACCACGATCCTTGAGTTGGGGAAGATTGCGGAGGCCTTCTCAATCACTCCCCGTAGTGAAGTCGCCACCCTCTCCTGCTGAGCACTCAGGTCGTTGCTTCCGTTGTGTATGATTATGTGGCTTGGCGACCCAAGCTGGGCCTTATCAAGCAGCGCCATGGCACTCTGCGTTGTTGGGCACCACACCTTTCTCGTTTTGTGTCTAGGGAAAAGTTTCTTCTCCTGAACAAACTTCCCATTTGAGTCCATCAACAGGACAATCTCAGCCAGTGTTTCTTCTGGACTGGAGGGGGTAGAGTTGGGGCTGGTGGGTGTTGGAGCTGGGGTGTGGCTGGTCTGTGCCAGTGCCGCTGTCAGTGGGAGGCTGTTCTGGGGGCTGGGGGGGAGGCATGCAGCCGGCAGGGCTGGGGAGGCCTGGCTGGTTGAGGTGGGCTCCTCTGCTGTGTGATGGCAGGTCATAGAGTGGTGATCTAGCTGCTCCTGCAGTCTGTCCTCTGTTCTCTTTCTCTCCTGCAGCTCCTCTCTTAGTATGGTCAGCTCGTTATTACTGCTCTGCCTGTCTTTTTGGAGCTCTCTCACCTCCTTTGTTAGATCAGCCAGCTCTCTCTTGAGTCCGTCTCTCTCTTGCTGAACTTCTTTCAGCTGTGTTGCAAGGCTGC